>NC_133801.1:4320349-4570349 GCF_043250625.1 Sebastes fasciatus
GGTTCAAGTCCCTGTTCAGGCGAGACAAGTTTTAAGATAATAGGAGCAGACGACGTCGACAACAGGAAATTATCCAACAGCCAAATCTTAGGTTTAAATCGTAGACTGTATATATGAAGGAGATGTAGTTTCTGAAGCTTTGAGTTGGGAATTTTGTCTGTCATGGTTTTTTTTATGGCTATATTGCAGTATTTGTTTATTATTAGTAATAGTATGTTGTCCGTACTGTTTATCATTTACTGCTGTATGTATTTAAACTCCAGTTTTAGCTCCTGAATGATTTTCCTGTTGTTATTGTCTGCTTCTAGTATTTTAAAACTGGTATCGCCTGAACAGGGACTTGAACCCTGGACCCTCAGATTAAAAGTCTGATGCTCTACCGACTGAGCTATCCAGGCTCTATTCATCACATATTAGAGTAAAAAAAAGAATTACATTGTATTATTACTCTGCTACAAGTCCCTGTTCAGGCGATATCAGTTTTAAAATACTAGAAGCAGACGGCAACAACAGGAAAATCATTCAGCAGGAAATCTTAGGTTTAAATCATAGACTATGAAGGAGATGTAGTCACCGATTAGTTTGTGGATTATGGTTCTGAAGCTTTGAGTTTGGTAGTTTGTACATCATCTGTTTTTTTTAACATCTATATTGCAGTATTTTTTATTATTAAAAGTGTGTTATCCGTACTTTTTATCATTTAGTTCTGTATGTAATTAAGCTCCAGTTTAAACTAACTACCCAACTCAAAGCTTCAGAAACTAAATCCACAAACCATCTGTGACTACGTCTCCTTCATATATACAGTCTATGATTTAAACCTAAGATTTAGCTGCTGAATGATTTTCTTGTTGTTATCGTCTGCTTCTAGTATTTTAAAACTGGTATCGCCTGAACAGGGACTTGAACCCTGGACCCTCAGATTAAAAGTCTGATGCTCTACCGACTGAGCTATCCAGGCTCTATTTATAGCATTTTACAGTAAAAACAAAGAATAACAGTGAACAACAACAAACCTCTGTGAAAATTCAATATTCTTTTAGAACATATTGATGTTTAAAAAACTCTTTTTGGTGATCCTCACCAAATGAGTTGATTGATTGGATCAATATTTTCGAAACATATGCATGAAGTACAGAACTTGTGTACTCAGTTACTTTCCACCACTACCTGCCTACCTAGGAAAAAATGTTGGTGAATACTGTTTCTCTGCAAAAGAGCACTGACAGGTGTTTCTATTATTTTGTCCACCCCTTTTTACATCATTGAGGTTAAGCTAAATAACAGAAACACCTCTCTGTGTAATGCAGTACAATTCTACTATATTTATTATTTATTTGTATATTTATTTATATTTTCTATTATTATTATTATTATTATTATTATTATTATTATTATTATTATTATGTAGTTATTGAACTAACTTATCAACATTGTTATTATCAATATATATTTATGCATTTATTTATTATTTATAGTTATATTTATTATTTATATTTAAATGCTCGTTATTATTATTATTATTTATTTATTTAGTTTTGAACTTACTTATCATCATTATTATTATTGCCATTTATGTACGCATTTATTTCTAATTCATAGTTATATTTAATATGCATATACTTATTATTATTATTATTATTATTATGAACTTATTGAAATGATTTATTAACATTATTATTATTATTACCATTTATTTATTAGTTTCTCTCCTCCTCTTCCTCCTCCTATATCATTTGTCACCTGTTTGTCAGTGTTGAGGGTTGTTGGTGTTTGTCTGGTTTTGTTCCTTGACCTCAGTGTTTCAGCAGGACCAAGGCAACGCTCGGCTGAGCTGGCCAGAGTTCCAGAGTCTGTGGGATAAGATCAGGAGGTGGACGGTAAGATCATCAACACATCAGTAATGAGAACAACACTGTCACAAATACTCCGTTTCACTGGGGAATACGTCACAGTGCAGAAGTACAGAAGCTGCTGACTTGGGCCAGTTAATGGACTTGGATAGTTGTAGGCTGATTGTTTGTCTTTTAGCAAGTCTCTTGCGTACCACCAGAGGTACGTGTACCACAGTTTAGTCCACTGCAGTAGTGAGTATTGCATGGCAACAGCATTTTAAGTTTAAACTCATCATACTGATAAAAACATCCAGATTTTACTCTCATGTTGCTCAGAATTGTAATTGTAGCATACTTTCTTTTTATTTCATCATGAATTTCATCAGTAGGACAAAATCCTTTCCTTCAGAAGTCTGTCCATTACTGAGCATTATGTAATGAGTAAAATAAGAAGACATTATGTCAGTTTATATGCAGTTTTTTCATGTTTTTTCAGGATATCTTCCTGGTGTTTGACAAGAACAACACAAAGCTCCTGGAGTATAAAGAGGTCACCCCCGCTCTGAAGGCAGCAGGTAGGACTGAGGACACACAGACGCATAAATAGATTCACATTTAATACATTTATCAGCTGCATCTATGGTTCATGTGTAACACGTGTACAGCCGTGTAATGCTCCGTCAGGGGAAACTCATCCGACCAGCAGAGGGAGCCAGGCCTCCTCTCTGTTCCTCTTCTTCTCTGCTTTTTAACATAGTTTGTTCTCAAAGGTGGAAGTAACTCGTTATATTAATCTGACTTCATTTGCTTATAGATAAATGTCACATTTATCATTGAATTATTAGATCAAGAATCATATTTTTGGTGTCATCATAGTTTCAAATACAGTTCAGACATTAATAACATCTTCTTCCAAACTGACTGCACATACATCATGTTGAATAAAGTGTTTGTTGTTCTGAGCTGTGTTTGTTGGTCTGGCGTGTCTCTGCTGCAGGCATCCAGGTGGATGATTTGATAATACAGCTGGTTGGACTGAGATACACGGAGCCGGACATGACCATCAGTTACCCCGGCTTCCTGTACCTGCTGATGAAACTGGAGAGCATGATCCGTAAGGGAGGGACATGGGGAGGGAGTTACAGTTTTCATGAAATCCTATGCTATGTCATGTTTGCATCCAAAATAATGCTGGTAATTTTCACTACGAGGCCGGCATGTATAGGGAGTTTGTATTTACAGCAATGATGTGATGCCGAAATCAAAAATAAATAAATTAATATGTCATTAAATGTACCAAAAATGATATAAAAAAATAATGAATTGATAAAATATGACATAAATTGATATTTCTGTTTTAATTTATTTATTATTAATTCATTATTTACTATTTTTAATTATTGTATTTAATTATTTAATAATTATTTTAATTTTAAATAATTATTTATTTATTGTTATTTATTTATATTTATTATTTTTATTTTTGCATTTATTTAAAAAAAATTGAAATGCATTTGTTTATTTTAATGAATATATCTATGCACTCTGATGCCGATCAACCAATAGGTGAAACGTTGACCCCATGACACACTTTGAATGGCAGCCCCCTTTTTTGCATAATGAAAAATAAATGCTAAATAAATACATTTTTAAAAATAATAAAAATAAGAAGTAATATGTGTCTCCCCGAATGTTGAAACGGATCCCACGCCCTTAACTACAATGTAATTTAAACAATCTGATCGTTATACATTTAAACTGCAATACATTGATCTATAAAGTTCAATCAGGTGACAAAACTAACATTCAGGTTTCACCTGGAAACAGTGATTTGAAAAAACTTGACATAGTTAGAAAAGCTTCTCAAAAATCCATTTAGTGTCCTAAAACTAATGCAAGACGTCTCGACACACCTGGTGCTACAGGCAGGAAAAAATAGAAATATTTGCCATCACAGTTCATGTTTCTCAATAATCTTTGTCCTCTTTTGCAGACAAATTTCATGCGTTCGACATGGTGGGAATGGGAAGTGTAACTGTGAGCTACAGACAGGTAAGAACATGGACTTATATCGGCACTGACTCCTTCCTCTTTCTCTGCTTTAAATACTTTGAATGAAGAATTGAAAGAAATACAAAAATAGAGGTAGCAGGTGTGATATTTATTTTACTGTCTGAATATAAATGACTTTAATATTTACACCTCCGTTTGGCAGCTTCTTTATTCAGATGTGAAAATAAAGTAACTAACGCAAGCTTTTGTGGCAGGAGATTTATAACTTTTGAACGGTTGTGTGTATATTAATGTTCGTCATTAAACCAGGTGAGTTTCAACTAAATGTTTTTTCTGTTCTCTGATTGGCTCCAGTGGCTCCAAATGACCATGTACAACTGACCCGGTCCACTCAGACGGATTCTGATTTTCATGCATGATTTAAATGTGTTTAATCGTCAGATGTTTGAAAGTAGATGTGCTGTACAGTTCAATGATATAGAAACATGTAGCAAACTAAGACTTCATATGCCATTCATATTTCCTCTTGTATGTCGTCATCATATAGTCAAACAGTAACAATGGAAACACCTTTACCAACTCTCTTCAGTCATGGAAAAACCCGGGGTCAAAGGTCAAAACAAGGAAAAGTGAAGCTTATGATTCACTGCGTTGGGGGACACTTCATCAAAGGTCACCTCAATGATTTCATGAATGAAACTTTAACATGTTGCCTCTCCCCCCGCCCCCCTCCGGTCTAATATGAAAATTACCAGCGGCGTAAAATAATAAGTAGAGAAAACGTGATGTAGTGCCCTCTAGGGTGCCCTTCCAGTAGAGAAAACATGATGTAGTGCCCTCTAGGGTGCCTTTCCAGTGTAGAAAACGTGATAAAGTGCCCTTTAGCGTGCCCTCCCAGTAGAGAAAACGTGATGAAGTGCCCTCTAGGGTGCCCTTCCAGTAGAGAAAACGAGATGTAGTGCCCTCTAGGGGGCCCTTCCAGTAAAGAAAACATGATAAAGTGCACTTTAGGGTGTCCTTTAATGGAGAAAACGTGATCTAGTGCCCTCTAGGGTATCCTTCCAGTAGAGAAAACATGATGTAGTGCCCTCTAGCGTGCCCTTTAATGGAGAAAACGTGATGAAGTATCCTCTAGGGTGCCCTTCCAGTAGATAAAACGGGATAAAGTGCCCTTTAGCGTGTCCTTCAATGGAGAAAACGTGATGAAGTGCCCTCTAGGGTGCCCTTAATATTGAGAATGTGCGATTCAGTGCCATATACACTACATGCTAGAAAACTCTCTGCACGCTGGTACCCTTGCCCCCGGTCACCCCTCAGACAGCCCGAGTCCGCCACTGCCCTTTAATCATGACACATTATTGTGTGTATTATTTTCACACCAACACATTTATTAGTTGATTTCTCATTTAGTTGACTAATCATTTCATCATCCTCCACTATGCATTTCTTTACTGTAGTAATGACTTAAATGCCTTAAAGCAGTAAAATCCATTTATTTACTGGATGGATGTCGTGTACATGGTTGTAAAAAAATTTATATAAAGTGGTTTTGAACTTTTTGGGTTTTGTTTCAATAAAGAATATAGAAAGAGTCAAAGTCTGTGGAGTCCATCTTCTTCAGTTGGTTTCAAGGCTACCAACGGGATATGTAAAGGTGAAAGACAATTAATTAAGTAGAATGAAATGTGCTCACTTTACTTTGGTAGCACTTAAAAGTTGATTAAAACGGACTATTTAATATTTGATGAAATATATTTCTTATTTTTGTTTTTATGTTTTTGTAAGAAAACCTGAATCTGGTTTATTGCCAAGTAAGCTTTCATAAACAAGGAATTTGCTTTGGTGCAATGGTGCATAACATAAACATAGTATTTTATTTCATTTTTATTTAACCCTTTTTTAGCCAGGGACCGAGGTCTCATTTTTGATGGTACGATACATTAAAAACAAAAGCAAGTATTACAAAAATCAAGAAAGATAAATACAGAATAACAAAACAATAAAGATATGAAAATATTATAAAAAAATATGTACAAGAAACCTAAATATAGAATAGAAGAAAATACAATAAAATACAATACAAATATGAACAATTAATATATATATATGTAATAAAAGAAAAAAAATGCTATAAAAATATGTACAAGAAACAAAAATATATGGATAGAAGAAAAGTACATTAAAAATGTAAATATTAAATGTGCTGTCCTCTGGTTGTGTCTGAACTTCTTTAAAACATTAGAGCTCTGTCATCAGTGGTGGAAAGTAACTAAGTACATTTACTCAACTACTGAACTTAAGTACAAATTCAAGGTACTTATATTTTACTTGAGTATTTCCCTTTTATGCTATACTTTCTACGTCTACTACATCTCAGAGGTAAATATTGTACTCAAATTAATCTTCAGCTTTCAGATGATGTACACCACTGCTATGTGACATCTACTGCTGACCTGCTATTGCCCCCTAAAGACGCCCTGGACCCCCCTAAAAAGGACAAAAACAGGTCTATTGTGGGTCTTAATAAAAATCAAAACAATCCATTCATAAGTCCTGTGAATGAGCCCAGACTCAGACAGACCAATCACAGAGTTGTTCGCACTATATGGTGGTCCTGTTACAGTCTACTATATGCAGCAGTGATGCTAATGGACCAGGACAGCCTGAGCATGACCTACTTCTGTAGGTGGGACAGACAGTCACCCTCCGTGTAATGGATGATTCTCTGTTTTTATCATCGGTCCTCTGGGTCAGTGGCTCTCTATAACGGTTCATCATGACCTCTGGATGCTTCACAGCCTTGATGTGAATCAACCACTGAAGATTGATTCTCCCTTTTCAGCTTGTTTAATTTTTTATTATCAGAGGAGGACGAGACAGTAGACACTTATTACACTGCAAAATATCAAATCTTAACAAGTATATTTATCTAATTACCAGGCAAAATGTCTCATAACACTTAGGCCTGATATATATGGAGGACGGAAGCTGCCAAAATAAATAAAACAAATAAAATAAATAAAATAAATATAAAATAATATTATAAATATACAATAAATATAATTAATTATAATAATAATAATAAATGTAAAATAATAAATATACAATAAATATAATAAATGATAATAATATATGATATAAAGAAATAATATTTGACACGATAAATTAATATGCCACTAATTGATAATATTAAAAATAAATGTAGGTATTAAGGTATATAAATAAAGAAACAAATTAAAACAGGAATATCAATTTACGCCACATTTGATCAATTTGCAATTTTTTTATATTATTTTTCGTACATTTAATGGCATATTAATTGATTGATTTTTTATTTTGGCAGATTCCGTCCTCCATAAATATAAGACACAACCACCTAACAAGTAACATTTCAGTGAAATATAGGGACAAGAATAGACGCACAACACTACCTAATGCTAGTGAAATATACTGTAGCTCATAATTTAAGAGTTTTCAAGATCTCTTTTTATTTTGAAAGGCCTAAATATTACATCTTATTTCAGGAAATATTACCAAGTGAATTACTATAAAAGAAATATGTACAAGAAACATAAATATCAAATAGAAGAAAAATACAGTAAAATGCGAAAAATACTATAAAATATGTACAAACAATTGAATATAGAATAGAAGAAAATTACATTATAAAATACAAATATTTTAAATTACTATAAAAATAAGCACAAGAAACATTTATATAGAATGAAGAAAAATACAATGAAGATATGAAAAAAAATTATATAGAATATGTACAAGAAACATTAATATATAATAGAATAAAATACAATACAAATATTAATAAATACTATAAAAATATGTACAAGAAACATAAATATTGCATAAAAGAAAATACATTAAGATGTGGAAAATACTACAAAATATGTTAAAAAAAAAATGTAATATAGAATAGAAGAAAACTAAAAAATTGAAAATACATACAAAAAACTTAAAAATGAAATCGAAAAAAATACATTATAAAATAAAAAATATTATAAAAATAAGCACAAGAATTTGTTTTTATAAAAATAAATAGATAAAATGTAAAGTTTAAGGGACTGGTAGAATTCTGCTGTCGTGGCCCTTTAAGGCAGACATCACAATGAGTTTGACTTCAAAATAAAATTGGTCTTAAATCAGTAGAATCAGAAACTTTGGTGTTTCATATCATCACAGTTTTATTGCAGCTAATTTATCCGGTACATTATGTGTGTTGAAAAATGTAAATGTAATATATGCAGTCAAATTCCAAGTAAAATACACACACACACACACACACACACACACACACACACACACACACACACACACACACACACACACACACACACACACACACACAGTGTTTTATTGTTTCAGTATTTCAGATTTATAATATTTTATCGTTTCAGGAGCTCATGTTCAAATGTTGTATGAATATTCATGAGCTGTCTGGGCCCATAGAAGCTACTGGAGACAGACTGTCATCTCACACACAAATATACTGATGCACACCGGAACACAGGCGAGGTGCCCTTCAAAATAAAATACCATATTAACAAAATAACTACTGCACAAGAAATCCCAAATTGAGTTTCTTTTGCAAATTGATAATACAGATTGAATGCATTAATATTATTATAAAGGATGGACACTAGGTACTATTTAATATTTTATGAAATATATTTCTTATTTTTGTTTTATGTTTTTTTGTAAGAAAATCTGAATCTGGTTTATTGCCAAGGAAGCTTTCACATACAAGGAATTTGCTTTGGTGCATAACATAAACATAGTATTTTATTTTATTTTTATTTAACCTTTTTTTAGCCATGGAAGACCCGTTGAGACCGAGGTCTCATTTATTAAGGTACGAGAAATTAAAAATAAAAGCAGGTATTGCGAAAATCAAGAAAGATAAATACAGAATAACAAAACAATGAAAATATTAAAAATACTATAACAAATATGTATAAGAAAAATAAATATACAATAAAAGAAAAATACTATAAAAATATGTACAAGAAGCATAAATATAGAATAGAAGAAAAGTACAATACAATACAATCAAAATATGAAAAAATAAACATAAATATATAATAAAAGAAAAAATGCTATAAAAATATGTACGAGAAACATAAATATATATAATAAAGGAAAAATACATTAAAAATTTGAATATTACAAATATTATTAAAATATGTACTATTCAAATATAGAAAAGAAGAAAATACTATAAAAATATGAAAGAAATACTATAAAATATGAAAAGAAATACTATAACAATATGTACAAGAAATACTATTAAAATATGTACAAAAAACATAAACATAGAATAGAAGAAAATGCTATAAAAATATGAAAAGAATACTATAAAAAGTATGTACAAAAAACATAAATATATAATAAAAGAAAAATAAATTAAAATGTTTAATTTTAAAAATACTATTAAAATATGTACTGTTAAAATATAGAATAGAAGAAAATACTATACAAATATGAAAAGAATACTATAGAAAGTATGTACAAGAAACATAAATACATAATAAAGGAAAAATACATAAAACATTTGAATATTAAAAATACTATTAAGATATAGAATAGAAGAAAATACTATAAAAATATGAAAATATGTACAATATGTACAAGAAACATAAATATAGAATAGAAGAAAAGTATATTAAAAATTTAAATATTAAAAAGTATGTACAAGAAACATAAATATAGAATAGAAGAAAAGTACATTAAAAATTTAAATATTAAAAAATGATGTACAAGAAACAAATATATAATAAAGGACAAATACATAAAACATGTGAATATTAAAAATACTAATAAAATAAAGAATAGAAGAAAATACTATAAAAATGTGAAAAATATACTATAAAAATATGTACTATTAAAATCAAGAATAGAAAAAAATACTATAAAAATATGAAAAAAATACTATAAAAATATGTACTATTAAAATCAAGAATAGAAAAAATACTATAAAAATATGAAAAAAATATGTATAATATATTTTCTTATATCTAAATTAAAAATGGAGGAGCTTCACCGTTTTTAGAAATATTCCTTTATAATAAAATAATATTTGTATTAGAGAAAAGAGCGTCAGTGGTGATGATAATGATTTACTCTGAAAGGCTCCTCCGGAAGCTGGCCTCCCCGGAGCAGGCAGCTTGTCGTCTAGGAGGAGCTTGTCGTCCGGCTGCAGATCGTCGGTAGGAGCGGCCGGTTCCTCCCAGCAGCCTCTCACTTCACAGGGAAAGCTTTTCTTCTCTCAGCGGCAGCAGCAGCAGCAGCAGCGGGAGGATTTCTGACTCTCACACGCCGGATATTCATCACATTAACACAGAAAACCCCTCCAAAGCTTCTGAGAGCAGCTGGACTCTGATCCTCTGATCCGGGTCGTGAATCTCCTCCACGTCCCCTTCACCTTCCTCCATCCACACCCTTTTCCTCCTCATTTGTTCTCAGTAATCAGTGATCCCGACAGCCAGCGCCTCTCTGGTGTGGCGCACTCCGGTTCTCTTGTTTTCTGTCATGGTAGATTATCACGCTTCTAATAACCAATCCTCCGCCGGAGGTGTGCAGAACCACATGGAGCAGGAGAACGAATGGGACCGGGACCTACTGCTGGACCCGGCCTGGGAGAAACAGCAGAGGAAGGTAAGAGTCTGGAGGAACCGGAGAGTCTTTGGGCCCAGCTGGGCCGAGCCGAGCCGGGCTGGGAGGAGGAGGAGGCGGCGGGGAGGAAGGAAAATGGCAGGGAGGGATGGGGTGTGGAGGTCAGACTGGAGAGAGAGGCCTCGGTCTGGCTCCTCAAACACCCGGAAAACTGCTACCAGGGTCCCGCTAGAAAACCAACCATTTTACCCTCCCAGCCTGGTTCTCCTCAATGTCATTTATCCTCTCCTCTGTGCATGAAAACTACCAACATTTAGCTTTCACTCCTTCAACATTGTTCTCATCACTTTTTTCCCTCCATTGCTGCAGAAATAATTAGAAACCGTGATTGTGTTTGCAGACATTTGGGGTTTATTATAGCAGGAGAAGCTGTGTGTGGTTTTGGAGACGCTATCAGGGCGTCCTGTGCCGACCGATATGAGGCGTGTTCAAGGCCGATACAAAGATAGTTTAACTGTGAAGCTGCTGTGGTTCATTTAAAGCTGCAGTAGGCGGAATATTTTTGGCATCATTGGGCAAAAATTCCTTTCAGCATATTGTAATTTAAGTGTTCTGAGAGAAAACTGGACTTCTGCACCTCCTCATGTTTTTTTAAGCTTTCTTTATTGAACTCATGCTCATTAACAGAGAAAATCTGAGATTTCCAGAATAAAGTCATAACTTTACGAGAAAAAAAGTCGTAATTTAATGAGAATAAAGTCGTACTATTCAAGGAAAATTTTTTGCAATATTACAACAATAAAGTCATATTACGAGAAAAAAAGTCGTAATTTAATGAGTATAAAGTCATGCTATTTCAAGGGGGAAAAAAGTCGTAATATTACGAGAATAAAGTCATAACTTTACGAGAAAAAATTTCGTAATATTAGGAGAGTAAAGTCACAACTTTACAAGAAAAAAGTCTTAACTTTACAGGATAAGATGTCACTTGTGTGTTTGCAACATTTAGCTTTTACTGCTTCAAAAATGTTCTCACTACATTTTTTTACCATCCAGGGCGCCACATTGGTGCAGAAATCTAAACCGTGATTGTGTTTGCAGACATTTGGGGTTTAAAATAGCAGGAGAAGCTGTGTGTGGTATTTTTTGGAGACGTTATCAGGGCGTCCTGTGCCACTGGTTGGTTGGAGGCCGATAAGGCGAGTTTCAGCTGGAGGAGCCGACCGATACGAGGCTGTTCAAGGCCGATACACACATAGTTTAACTGTGAAGCTGCTGTGGTTCATTTAATCATTCTTAAAGCTGTAGTAGGCGGAATATTTTTGGCATAATTGGGCAAAAATTCCTTAATAACCTTTCTGCATAGTGTTCTGAGAGATAACTAGACTTCTGCACCTCCTCATGTTTTCTTTAATCTTTCTTTATTGTTTGAAAGCTGCTCCCAGCTTTCAAACTGGAACCAACATGTCGGCTCGATCGGAAACTTTCTTCTCTTATATCACTGAAATGTGTTTCTGAAAACATTTTATGCTAGAAATAAGCCACGCAGTTGCTAAATCTTTATTTTAGATCAACAATGGTTAGTTTAAAAGTTTCTCGGGAGTTCCCAGAGGCGGCGAGTCGCCTAGACCTCAACTTTATGCAAATGAGGTGCGGCCAACGTGAAGCCCCGTCTCTCGAATCGCACCGCCATTCTATCAGAATGCATCGCACGGCTGTTTACATAGACAATGAATGGGAAGCGTGGAAAGGACTGAGACTGTGGACGTTAGGGTTCAACCCCCCCAGAACCCTAATTTAAAAAATATATATTATTATTATTTCTTTTCAGACGGTGGCGCCCTCGGCAACCGCCTATATGGCCTATATACTTTAAGCCGACCGTGCCTGCTGGTGACGTTCCTCACATTATTAGCATCATTTTTAAAGATTATTTGAAGATTTTTAAGGAATCCAAAACACGACTGAGAGATAAACTATACAACAGATTTGTAAATCAGGATGTCCTGTGACAGACCGCGCTCGTCCGTGAGGAGAAAACATGGAGGCGTTAAAACTAAGAGCGATGTTGAGCCCACTCGTTGGTACATGTCGACTATTGTTACATCTGGTGGGCCACCTAGTTTCATATTCTTCCCACAGCCCTGGGACATTCAAGTTTCTGTAGCCACGCTCATTTCACTGCACAGAAACTAAACGCCCACATGCGGCAGATTTTAGCTCCAGTCAAATTCTGCATAGATATTTAGACACCAAATGAACCACTTATTTGGCCCTGCATTCTCCTGTTCTTTGGCTTAATACTACACCAATCATCCCAGTTATACTACTCTTCATCCCCCTAACCAACCAACACTTACACAGCATTGTACCTGGTCTAAAACAAGCAGCACCCACTCCTACTCTACTATCCCTCGCCATCTTCATCTGCTCATCTTTTAAGATGAGGAGAAAAATCTTTTAAGATGAAGAAGAAAAATAAAATTGTAAAAAAAATTCTATAAAAATATGTACAAGAAACATAAATATAGAAAATACATACAAAATAAAATTATGAAAAAAGTGTTCTTTAAAAAATTTACAATATATCTTTAGCAGTTTTTAGAAATCTTCTAATTCTTCCTCTGATTCTACTGAGCTACGATCAATGCTAATGTTCCCTTGCAATACTTTGGCAACTTTCCCCACAGGATGGAAATGAAAACCGTCCACTCATAGCCACTAGGCGAAGGTGACCTTGGCTGCATCCCAAATCTCTTAGATTGCATCCACGTGTCCTGACTTGCGTTGTTTCCTTGCATCTCTTCATGCATGGATGTAAGGAAACGACAGACGTGAGGAAATGTGGATGCAATTTAAGAGATTTGGGATGCACCCCTTGTCTTTTCCTTTTCTCCAATTCACCTTATTGAGGAACACGGCAAAATAATACTTTAACACATGCTCTTTGGTGGATTATGTGTTTGCCTAATTACAGGAGATGCTTGGACAGATTCAGCAAAGATGATGAAACTAAAATAATCGGTACATTTGGTCAGTAATTAGATCCGTGCTGTTATTTTCCTTGTTTTTTTTAATGGAGTTCTGCTGATACAGACACCAGCTCAGAGTGAGACTGTGGTTCATCACCTGCTTTAATCTTCTGGCCTCCATCCTTCTGGTTATCACTACAGTTTATTCTTTGACAGAAGGTTAAAACCGCCCGCTCCTCTAAATGGCGTCCTCTAAAGCCATACACAACGCCTGGTGTCGCACATCGACGCAATTTATAGCAAATAGCCTGTGGCTGTCGGTAAAGTACGGCACTAATGGAACGTATCGTACCGTTTTTAACGGCAGAGTATTGCGATACCTTTCTAGTATCGGTACACCGTGCAACAACTAGTCTTGCTAAAATGGAAATGTTGAATGCACATTCAACCCTGATGGGAAGTTTTACGTCACTCGTGACTACATGGACACATAATCCAACACTACACCTCTCTGCTAAGGGAGTGGAGAGGCAGTGTGCTGAAGAATCATTGCCTAACCGTGTGGAATGATTGAGTGGGTGTGTTTTTTTTATGTGTGTGTAGTGCGAACCACCCTATCTTATTCACTCACTAGCCAGATGACTGGCATACTTTCTAGCGGTGTGACAGCATGCCGAGCATTGAATCGTACATTTTTATTAGGCCACTCAGCATTTTAGCCGTCAACATCAGACATTCCTGCCGTTGATTAGCATCAAACCTAGCGGGTTGTGCTCCTCCTGTTGTTGACTGTGGGAGGACTCTGCATATTTGTCTAGAGATCACACAGGTCAAAGTTTCTCCCAAGAGGAAAAGCTAACCTACCAATCATTAACAGAGTGAGGCTTGTTGTGCAAACCTGCTAGGTGTTTGGTTGATGGGGAACAGTACGGTCCGGGCCGGGCTGGGGACATGTGCTGTGGTGCTGGCCTCCGGTGAGGCGGGGGAACCAAGGGCACATTCCTGCGGTGTATTCACGCTCACTGTGCCAGTTATTGCGCAAAAGTGAGCAAATGCCTCCCACAGGAATATCAAGAGAGATCTAATGAGTGTGGGAATGGATTCGTCCTTGTAGTGAGTGAGGGGCGAGTCCGTAAAGGTCAAAAGCAGGAGCGAGTTGTCGGACGCAGAGTTTTCCGTCGTGCTGACTCTTCATATTTCCCATGCTGAGTAATACAAGAGAGGGGAAAAAGAGAGCAATGCTTTGGCCTTTAGGCTGTTTGGAGTCCATGGTAGAGTAGGAGAGACAGGAAAGCCTGAGTGAGGAGACAAATAGATGGCATGTGACACCCAGAACACACCTCATCTAATGGAGGACACCTCGTAGATTAGGACTTTATCTGCTTGTGTAAAAAATGCCACAAAAAATGCTGAAAGGGATGGTTTGGATGTTTGGAAGTGGGGTTGTATGAGGTATTCATCCATAGTCAGTGTATTACCTACAGTAGATGACGGTCAGCACGCCACCAGTTTGGAGAAACAGACAGGAGTACCAGCACGGGAGCAAAGCAGTGTACTGCTGTGGACGGAGGCAGCAGCAAAATGTATTTTAACCACAGCTTTACCTTGCCGTCATACAGCTATACAGTCTTTGCTCTCGCCAAAACAACCAGACTCCATTGAGAGAAAAACGTGCAATTTTACCTCACAGAACACAGGAGTTGCTGGTCTACCGGTGCTTAGTTTCTGTTTTTGTGTGACTTTGGTGTTTTAGAGGCTTAGTTCAGTTCACCAAAGTCACACAATAACACAAACAAACTAACCGATCCAGGCAGCGGTACTTCAGCAACTCCGGTGTTCTGCGAGGTAAAATTACACATTTTTTCAATGGAGTCTGGTGGCTTTGGCGAGAGCACAGATGGATACAACAGTGTTAGTTCCCTGTCGGACCGAGCTGTCTGACAGCGAGGAAAAGCGGTGAAAATATTCTATGTATAGCGTACAATTAAACTGATACTGATTTTTGTAGGTGTTTAAAATCTGTTTAGCCGCTGCCCCCGTCCACAGCAGTACATTACTTTGTCCCGTGCTGGTACTCCTGTCTGTTTCTCTAAACTAGGGGCGTGCCGACCGTCATCTACTGTAGGTAATACACTGACTATGATAAGTACTTCATACAACCCCACTTCAGAACACCTGAACTATCCATTTAAGAGACATTTGGCAGCATTTCTTTTACTTAATTTGCTCCATTTGAATACAATAATAAAAGTTCCAGTCCTGCAGAGGAAGGGGTTGTGATGTGGATATTTCCGAGCTGTTCAGTGTGAGTCTGTGTTTCTTTGGCAGAAGCAGAGGTTTGTCCTTGCAGCGTGTTTCCAGTTGTGCACTGAGCAACATTTCTCAACACCCCAGAGTACCTGGACTGAGCCCAGCTGAGTCCAGTTAACTGTGCAGTTTTGTTGCAGGCGAAGCTCCTTCGCCTCACAAACATGTTATTAAGTCTCTTTCTCGCTGCTCTTGCAGGCTGAAACATGTCAAAGTATGCTGCGACGCCACCACAGGTTCCACTGTAACTCTCGACCATGTGGCAGGCGGAGCATGCAAATCAGCGACAGTTAGGACTGCACATATTTCTCATGTGATGAGAGGAGGGCGAAAGTAGAGCGAGGTGGGTGGATGAGCGAACGAGGAAAGCGGTAAAGTACACAAGCCAAAAGGGCCTGGAGCAGTCGGGATCACTGCTGAGTGATTGTTCGTATTTGTCAAGTTGATGTGCTTTTGAAATGTTTCCTAAGTGAATGGCCCAAGGTAAGCATGCAAATCAGAGCAGCTTTAAGTTAAGACAAAACAAAACAGATGTGCTGCCAAAAACTAGAGATAAATTTACTCCTGGATACACGTCAGCGCTCTAATGTTTCTATTCCCTTCCTTTTAGCTCAGGAGTGTGTTGCACTGATACAACATTCCCTCCCATAAATCAGCTAGTGGCACAATCAGTTGTGGTCAATGACTGATGTTTATCTGTCTTCATTTTCCTATACAGTCAGTCAGCCGTCTCAATCTGTCAGCCTGTGTTTACACACGTGATTTAGAGCTGGACTCACAGCTGAACAGACTTTACAGTTAAAGCTATAGTTCTGGTGTTTTAAAGTGGGGTTGTATGAGGTACTGATCCATAGTCAGTGTGTTACCTACAGTAGCTGACAGTCAACAGACAGGAGTACCAGCACGGGAGCAAAGTAATGTACTGCTGTGGACGGGGGCCGCAGCAAAACGTGTTTTAGACACCTAAAAAATCAATATCTTTTTCACTGCTTCACATTGCCATCGGACAGCTATACAGTCTGTTTCAGACGGGGAACTGAAGCCGTTATATCCATCTATGCTCTCTTCAAAGCCACCAGGCTCCATTGAAAAAACCTGCAATTTTACCTTGCAGAACACAGGACGTAAAATGACTGTATATTTCAATGGAGTCTGATGGCTTTGGCGAGAGCCTAGATAACGGCTTCAGTCTGGCGTGCCGACCATCATCTACTGTAGGTAACACACCGACTATGAATAAGTACCTCATACAACCCCTCTTGAAAACACCCAAACTATCCCTTTATGAGCTGTAACTGATGGAGAGACGGGGAGGTAGACGGGTTAACTTTCTGTTCTCTTACACAACTTGTCAGAGAGCAGTTTATACTTTCTTTAAACACACCTAAATTTGTTTCTACCACACAAGAAATCACTTTTCAGCATGAGTTTGTTTGCAGCCAGCCTCCCCTGACACACCCCACCAGTGCTCAGACTTGCAGCACACACTGATTTCTGTTTTTTTTCCATTACTGCCAAGGTGGGCAGCTGGACACAATGTTAGTTTGTTCTTTTGCCGCCCACTTTCACATGCTTTCTGTGTGACTGGCTGGCAGGCGGGCAGGCGGAGCCGGTTCAGATGGCCCGGGTTGGCTCAGGACGAGCTGTGAGTGACGTTTTGTCAGGACCAGACAATGCATCCTGCCGTCGTCACTACGCTGGCTGAGATCTGGCTGCATGATAAGCTGCCAGGCTACTTCTTGTTTTTTTCCTCCCCGCCCGTCTTCCTGTTTTTAAACCAACATTTAAAAGAATGACAGGAGCTGGAAATGGTTGAGTAAATAGCCCGCTCACTAAACAACAATAGACAGCGCTCTGTTTGTAGAGAAGTAAAGGAGCTTTAATTGATTCTGTCTTTTTGTGTGCGTGTGATTAGACCGACCTGACTGAGGTGTGGCAGATAAAAGAGGAATCAAAGCTGTTAACAGTGAGGTAACCACCGCAAACAGAACTGCCAAGTCCACTTCTCTAAGCGACTTTGGGCTGGGTGTTACCGATTACACCGGACATTTTATAAGAAAAGATGACGGTCAGTGTATGTAGAGCGCTTACTTCGATCTTTACCGTCGGGTGGCTGTGTGTCTGGCCTCTCCGGTCCAGCTTTTGCTGCGGGGCCGCAGGGGTCTACTTGGCGCCGCTACGCCGCGCATACCGGCTGTGACCGCTCCGTCCTCCTCACGGCGATTAACGCTACCTCGTTAACGTTGTGGTTCTCTTATAGCGTTGGGTTTAAATCTGAAATATTGTCAAATAGGTGCTTTTGCTTTTCACTTCGACACTGTATCCTCTGCCATCTCTCGGTCTGTCAACTCTCTCTCGTCCCGTGTGTGAAATCTGACTCCTGCTACTCTGAGCTGAGACTCCGTACAGAACAGATGCGTTCATGTTCAGTTTATAGCGTCCGTTGTCCGACTATCTTTTGTTATCATGCCGCTGATACTCCAAAACTAAATGGGTTTTTTTTCGGTAATAAAGGCAAAACGATGGTGGGGCCGGTGGGCACGTAATGTAATCGATGTGGGCCCGACCACCGTGTAACACCGACCACCGCAACAAGCCTACTATTCACACGAGGAACGCAGTGAGACACCGCGGATCCCAGCGGGACGTCAGTAGAGTAGACGGTCCTTAATGTGGCCCACAACACATTTACTACACACTGCTAAAAGAATGTGGTCATCTGTGACCCAGACCACCTCTGAATGTGGTCCGAGAGATCGGATCTCAATGCGTCATGAGTGCGTTCACACCTGTACTTAAAGCTGTCCACTTGTGATCCCATCCCTGAGGGACGCATGTTACTACCAGGTCTGAACAGGGCCTGTTGGTAGCAGTAGCTGTCTGTTGGTGTTTTGGGAGGTGAGATAATGGAAGTGGTCATCCTCTCACTGCCAGCTGATTCCAGGTCAGCTGTGGGAAAGCCCTCCGCCTCAGCTGACTGCGATCCAGAATCAGCTTGTGGACCTAAACAACGACCCAGTCAGCCAGCGAGAGGACGGAGCAGAGAGGAATGTAACCCCTCTCTGTTTCCCCCTCTGTTCTGCCAGAGAGCATGCTGGGGGAAACATTCCTTTGGTGGCCCATTATAGGCCAGTGGGAGGGGGCTTTTCACTAAAGGGGGGCGGGGTGTCCTGTTTTGTGCCCGACATGGGTGGGGGGGGAAGAGAGTTGTGGTTTTGCAGGATTGCAGATGTGGTGTGTGCGGTGGAGACGAGAGGGAGAATCCTCCCCGAGGGCAGCGGGCGCTTACATGGTGGGGGGGGAGTGAGAGTTTCCAGCCGGGATACGATGCGGCGGAAGTTCATGGCGCCAATCGTTTCTCCAAATATTTGTTTGTTTCACACACACCCTGTGATTGATTGTACTGTTGAGCCATTTCAAGGCGAGTTCAAAGTGCAGACCAAACTTCAACACAATCAGCGGAGAGATTGCGGAGCGCCGTGTAGCTGGTGTTGACATTGGTCGTCTGTAGGTCGTCTGTGTGTCGAGGTGCCGGAGCCTAATGTGTTGCTCTTTCAAAGAGATTTCTTTACGGTCTGTTTCCCCTCCCACTCTTTGTGTGCGAGGAAGGCGTTGCACGGAGGAGGACTCGGGAGCATCCCGATGTCATAGAAGCCATGAATCCAGTTTACGGCTGACATAACCTCCTTGGCTCTCTCGCTAATTGTGGCGGTGTTCACAGGCTTACTTCTTGGCCATTGTGCATAGTTATGAGGATTAGTAAATGGCATTTCCCTCTGATGAATTGAAATTGGCAACAATAGGGACGAAGAATTTCCTTTTGGTTGGCTGCCAGTGTGCATGTTGATGGTTTTAGCTTCAGACCCCCCTTCTCAGTCTTCTGTCCTCCACAAAGACATTTAAAGGAAATCACAAACTCTTTTTTTCTTTGCAAGTAAGCTCTTTGATCCATTTTCTGTTGTGTAAGAAAAGTAGGGCTGTCAAATTAACAAGTTTGTTTTAATGCCAGTGATTTCTTTAACGCATTAACACTACTTGCGCGAGAGTGAAGATACCGGCATCATATGAAACTAGAAAACCTAAAGAATCCATCAGTAGCAAGGAAAAACTGGCATGGCCATTTTCAAAGGGGTCCCTTGACCACTGACCAGCTGACTGAAAGCTGAGACTCTTGTGGATCCAATGAGCCCAACTGTATTCATGTGTGATGATGTTCCCATAGGAGCCATTTCATTGTTGTGAAACCATTTTTTGAAACTTGACCTCACTGTATAAAATGACCTGTGGTGACCTCTAGGATAATCACAGCCTCATGAAACTTTACAGCCACAAACTAGAGACCTAGAGCATTCAGAGGATGGATGGCTTTCCTAGCTAGATTGACAATAAGGGGGTTTCTGAGCAGTTTACACAACAGAAGTGCTCGCCATCTAATTACAGAAAAATGCCATTCTTGCAGAAATCTCCAAATGTCAAAAGTTTTTTAAACCAAATCACAGCATGGCTTTTTCTATGGTGTTCCTCAAGGTCTTGGTGTCTTAATGTGGTATTTTGGAGGGATTATTGATCATTTTTTATCAATTCTCGAGTGGTAAAAAATTGGTAAATTTAGCACCAAATCTGTGTAACAAATGATATCAACCCGAAAAATTGCTGCAACAATTTATAAGACATAATAAAGCATGGAAATGGACATCATATACTTCTATCATAATGCTCTAAACCCTCTTTTGGTTTATTCTTCAGCTGATTGAGGGTCAGTTAGTTGTTTTCTCGCTGGGCTGGTGTGAATGTGATGGTGAGGTTTAAGTGACGGAGTCGTGTGTGTTTCAGCAGAGAAACTGTGACTGTGTGTGTTCTGATGCAGACTCAGTGTTTGTTTGTAGGAAAGCAGCAGAAGAAGAAAGAGATGTGTGTTTAGGTGTGGTTGAAGGGTGGTGGGGGGGGCACCATTATATTATGGGTCTTTGGGAGAGGACGGGGGGGGGTGTTGTAGACTGCAGAGTAACATAGCTGTGGGTTTGTCTACTGTAGATTCCTCTTGAAGTTATTGTGCATTATGAACGGTCCGTTTAACACACGGGGAAATAAACTGAGGAACATAACGAGAACAAAAGAATATAAAAAAAAGCTGCAGTTCAACTTCCTCATAAACACACGCCTCAGTAGAGTTTAACTGGAAGGATTACAGTAACCTCATCTCACCCCCCCGCTGTCTGCCGGGGTGTAATTGACCCCTTCGTTAAGCCCCCCCGCCCCCCGCTGCTACTCCATCAGAGCTGCCGTAGATCGCCACAACACCACCAACCTGCATAGATATCTCATTTTTGGAAACAGTGATTTGACAGAGAAGCAGTCAGAAGGGTCGACAATATGTGTTTGAAGGATATATCGGGATGTTAAACTGATTCAGCAGGTTAAAGAGATAAAGATAATCCTTTATTGGTCCCACAGCGGAGGAATTACAGGATTACAGCAGCAAACAACATCAGTACAAAACACAACAAGATCTAATAAATAGCAATAAAGATATAGTCAGTAAGGGAACAGTAAAAAAACAAGATATAACTGAATGAGTGGTTGGTTTCACATTATTTCCCAGAAGCTAAAAGCTAAAGAGTTAGATGAGAAAACTAAAACAAGACGCTGTTCTTCTCAGTGATGCTATTTCAAACTGCGGCTAATGCCGCGGTGTTTCATCCGCTGCAGGCTATAGATGGTTGCCTCCACCTTTAGCACACTTGATTTCAACGTGTTATAAAAGACGTGTACGTGGTTGTTGGTGAGTTAACGCGTGCTGTTTAGGTGTCGCTCTGGTCAAAAGTGAGAAGATGTATTCTTCTTATAGAATTGGTGTTATTTCTAAATGTACTTTCAGTTTGAAAGCTTCCTCTTTACAGACGTTGCATTGCAGCGACTTAAAAAGAAATTTGTCATCACAACACAGAGATAATAAAAACTGTTATTCGTGACCCTCGCAGCAATACTGTGAGCCTGGTTTAATCTCTTAAAGGAAACATTAAAGGGGAACTTCACTGATTTTACACTTAAAGGTCAGTTTACCCGTCACCAGGAGCTCCGCTCAGCTTGCAAACGGTTGTTCTGTGGCTCTGGAGGAGATTTATCAAGTCTTACAAAGATGTCTTCAGGGCTGCAACTAACGACTATTAATTGGTCTATTACTTTGATTAATCGATTATTAATTGGACAAAAAGTCCAACGTTTTTTTCCAGCGTATTATTCAAAAAAAAAAAACTTATTCCGCACCTAACATCTTGAAAAATAAAGTTATTAAAAACACCGAAAAATAATGCTTTTACTGCTATGGGGATGGACATTGGGGATGCAGCCACGCAAGAATAAAAGGGAAATGTAACTTGAAATGGTTATATATATATATATATATATATATATATATATATATATATATATATATATATATATATATATATATATATATATATATATATATGGTTGTATGGTTTTATGGTTTTTGACCAATAACGTCATTGAAGACGCCCAAAGCCGAAATACAGTTGAGAGCTTATTATTCCTCAATGAAAATGAATAAAATCTCCCATCTATCGTTTTCCTTTAGTTACACAAGAACATTCTCTGCCCTCTGCTCGGCTAAACCACTGCCATATATCTGATGAAGCCTCGTGAAATGAACCCTTCTGCGAACCAGTTTGCTGGAGAGCTTCAGTGCTTCATGAAGCTTCATCTCGCCATCACCACCTTAGGAGACGTAGTAGACCACAGTACATCATAACATAGACCCAACTCGCCAATAATGAAATTCGTCGCCAACTATTTTTATAGTTGTTGCAGCCATAGTTGCATTATGGGAAATGTAGGATCTAGTGATTTTGGAGCTTGACTCATACCAGGGACTAAAAGTTTAGGATATCTTAACCTCTGCTCCTTTTTTAATCCATCAAATACTAAATCACAATGTGTGTTTTTGTTCTTTTTTTTAAGAGCATGTTTATTAAATCTTTTTATTACACGGCTTTGTTGAATACTCGATTCTGATTGGTCAATTACGGCGTTCTACGGTCTTCTAACAGACCGTTGCTATGTGTAACAGACCGTTGCTATGGGCGCAGACAGTTGCTATGTATAACAGACCGTTGCTATGGGCGTAGACAGTTCTGATGTCGGACTCTGAGTGTGAGGTCTGAGGTTGTCCTCAATCTGGTCATCCTCTGGAGGCTGGCGGTGCTGTGCAGCAACATCTGTCAGACTGGGACAGACCGCCACCGCCACTCACCCAGAGATTACATCCCAGCTCAGATGACCAGGTCAGATCCAGATCTGACACATATCTGACATGATGGATGTGGCTTCTGCTTTATTGGTGGTGAATTAAGAGTGCTGGGTTAACAAATGTAATCAGAGGTGTTAAGATCAGACTTTGATCAGAGGGAAACATAAAGAAACACCAACAGAGGCTGTAATATCCCATAACAAATGAATGGGAGATAAGTTAACCCATTACCGTTCTGCCCTCTTTGTCAGAGAGGCGGGGGATGTTCAGAGGGAAATAAATAGTCAACAGTAGATGTCACATAGAAGTGGTGTACATCATCTGAAAGCTGGAAACCTGAAGATTAATTTGAGATACAGGGTTTAGAACATTATAATAGAAGTATATGATGATCATCCCCATGCTCTATTATGTCTCATAAGTTGATGCAGCAATTTTTGGGGTTGATACCATTTGTTACACAGATTTCATGCTACATTTAACCATTTTTTACCACTCAAGAATTGATAAAAAAATGATCAATAATTCCTCCAAAATACCACATTAAGACACCAAGACCTTGAGGAACACCATAAAAAAGCCATGCTGTTATTCGGGATCAAAAACTTTTGACATTTGGAGATTTCTGCAAGAATTGCATTTTTCGGCGATTGAATGGCGAGCACTTCTGTTGTGCAAACGGCTCAGAAACCCCCTTATTGTCAATCTAGCTAGGAAAGCCATCCATCCTCTGAATGCTCCAGGTCTCTAGTTTGTGGCTGTAAAGTTTCATGAGGCTGTGATTATCTTAGAGGTCACCACAGGTCATTTTATACAGTGAGGTCAAGTTTTTAAAAAATGGTTTCACTATAATGAAATGGCTACTAGCCCGCAACGACCTCTGAAAGGGCCGTCGGGAGTGTAAGGGGTTAACACATCTTGTTTCTCATGTAAAGGCAAAGTATTCACTTCTCTTTATGACCTGTTTAATCATCGCAAATAAATGCAAAGTCCTCGAAGGAAGTAACACCTTCAAACACGTTGCATGAACATCTGATAACAAGATTTAACCAGGAAGCTGAGATCAACAATCACACAGAGATCTAGCCGATATATATTTATTTTATGGTCTGTTTCTTCAGTGCATAACGTCGGTGTTCTTCTGTGGAATAAAGCTTGATGGATATCTGCATGCATGGCCACACCTAGACAGGTTATTCTCCCTCTTGGGAGGGTGAGAGAGAGAAAGAGAGAGAGAGAGAGAGAGAGAGAGACAACAAACAGGCTGTGCTAGTCTGGTAACAAAGAGAGCTGTGGCGGTAAGGCCTCATGCTACATCTGGGACATGCTTCTACACATCTGGAGGGGATGTTTGGCTGGATCAGGGGTTTAGCGCCGTAGCTGCTGCATGCCACGCTCGTCTACCTCACAATCTGACAGTCATACAGCTGAAACAATGACATTAAACAGATTATCTTCACCACACACAAAAAGGTGCTTCTTGTCTGTGTTTTTTCTGCTCCTTATGGAGACTATGATCCCAGCTAACGGCACCACCAGTCACCTGAAAATAAACAACAATCATAGCGGTTAGGCAACCTCCGGGTCCGAGAAGTGAAGCCAATTCTGAAGTGTCTTAAACCTGCATTCTTTCTAACAGCCAGCAGGGGGCGACTCCTCTGGTTGCTAAATGAAGTCTGATTGTATAGAAGTCTATGAGAAAATGAGCCTACTTCTCACTTGATTTATTACCTCAGTAAACATTGTAAACATGAGTTTATGGTCTCAATCGCTAGTTTCAAGTCTTCTTCAATACAGCATGATGTTCATTTAGTAAATTATGGTCCCATTTAGAGTCAAATAGACCATAAAGCAGGGGATGCTTTAGGGCGGGGCTACCTTGTGATTGACAGGTCGCTACCACGGAGTTGTCCGGTCTTTCACAGTGTGTTTTCACTTCATAAAAGTTAATTCACGGTGACTACGTCCACTATACAGTCTATATGGGCAAACCTCCGTATTTGAATTTTTTTATATTTAAGTTCAGCTCCATTATGTTGGTCTTAAGCAGCTTTTGGGACACTGTTAGATAACTGACTGACAGATTGTCTGGACATACTGTGCTACCTCGAACCGGGTTTTCAAACCTCCGTATGTTTTAGGTTCTTAACAAACCCCGTGAAGTTGCCCCCCGTCTGCCACCGTGGCTTTTAAAAGGTGAAGACGGTGTTGAACAGACCATGATTCAAACTAAGTGTGTGTGTTTGTTTCCTCCGCGGCGGTCTCTGATTTCCTCCTCCTGTATTATTTAACAGCTTTCAAACCTGGGTGAAGAGGAGAGGCCTTCTGGGACACACATACATGCATACAGTTATTTAAACCCATGAACACACATACAACTGCTTCAATATACAAACAACACCGTGAACGTACTGAGTCTTTTTGAACATTTTGAAACGGCACATTTAAAAGCCTGATAAAACATTTATTGATCTTCAAAGTTTTGTAACTGAGCCAGATGATTGGCCAAAATCCTGAATGTTTAGGCAGCATTTGTTGAAGCAGAAACCTGTCAGCGGGGTATCGGTGGAGTCGGAGCCGGAGCTGGTTTCAGGGCACATAACAGCAGCATTAAATATTTACTGATTGTGCCTGGCCTTCAGGTTGCTCTGCTCTCCTCTGCTCTCGTTTCTAGCGAAGAGGACGCTCCGCTCTCCAGATAATCCCACGCTCTAACACTCTCTGACTCCCCACATTTATTCCTTCCCTTGCATTTTCTCCGTCGGCCTCTGTCGTTAAGGCAACAGGTTCAGACACGAGAGGAGAACTGGAGTGTGTGTGTTGCTATTTTAAGGCCGCTGTGTTTCTGTGTGATTTTGCGGTGCAGTTCTGGGGTTTGTATCTGTATTGTGGGGTATATTTCTGGGCAGGCATCTCCAGGACCAGCAGCCTGGGGGCCTGTTCACAACTTCAATCAGTTGTTTTTGTCTTTCATAGATCAGAGGATGTCCCTCAGAGACCATTAGCCTGGAGCTTTTACAGACAGGGTCTCGTTTCTCTGTTTTTACAGCAGGCTTTCCTCCTAGCTAAACCTACCAACCAGAAGGTATACAGTAAGTAAGGGATAATGTACAGCTAGCTCATTGTTGTGAAATAAGACCCAAACAGGGCGATGTCGCAAAGTTTAGCTGTGCATTATCTCGCTTATTACACGGCTACTTACTTAAGAAATCAGTAATTTGACACAAAAACGGTCCTCCAGAGTCTGACATCAGAACCGTAGAACGCTGTGATCGACCAATCAGAATCAAGTATTCAGCAAAGCCGTGTATTATAGTGCAACAAACGCCACGTAGCGAGGAGGTCGGGGTGGATTAGTGGGTGAAAAAACACCAGACTATCGCCCAGGAAATTGGTTTTCATATCCCGTGTGAAACCAGAAGTCAAACGTTGATGTAATTGTCACGTAACTAATGTAGATATTTGAACCCAAACCACGATCTTTTCTTAAACCTAACTAAGTCGTTTTATTGCCTAAACCTAACCAAGTTGTTTCCTGTGAAGACTGAAGTTTATTTTGAAAAGACTTTATATATGTAACGAGTGGAAATTGTTGGCGTGACGAATAAACAACACGAAAATGCAAAATACTTTCCTGCGAATGTTATATATCTAGGGCTTTTATTGTGAAAGGTAAGAGTGGAAGGAGTGGATCTGGTCTACGCTGCGTTGGGACTACGGAGCCCCCGTGGTGTTGTTTCATAAATATAGGCGCAACTGAACTGCATATTTGTCCACTCCCATGTTGATAAGAGTATTAAATACTTGACAAATCTCCCTTTAAGGTACATTTTGAACAGATAAAAAAACATGTGATTCATTTGAGACAATCATGTGATTTATCGCGATTAAATATTTGAATCGATTGACAGCCCTAATTGGTATATTTGAGTACGTTTGCTCTCTTTTGTCGGATGATGTTTGATTATTCTGCAGAGAACCATGAGAGAAATGAAGACACAGGCAGACTGACATGTGTTTTTTTTTTTTTTTTTGGGATATGAAGCCTGTAAGACTCCATTTAGACTCTCATGCAGGCGAGCAGAGACACAGATGGATGATAAGCACTCTCTGCAGGTTCACTGCCAGTTTATGCAGCTGAAAAGACAGATGATCCAAACACGCTGCTGCTGCTGCTGCTGTTGCTGCTGCTGCTGTTGCTGCTGTTAGCCTCAGGGTTTGAAAAGCAAATGGAAAGCAGGAGGATTCTTCTCCTCTTCCCTCGTCTCCTTCTGTTGTTGTGACTTCAGTCTTTCCTGGTGACAGCACGGAGAGTTGAGAACCTTCTCAGGGGTTGATCATGTTGGTTTTCATGGAAGAATCTGGACAAATATGTTATTTCCTCACACATTCAGCACCCAGACTGGAGGAATAATGTGTTTATTTTGATAAATGGCTCAGCGGTAAAGACTAAATCTCCCCTCGGAGCAGAAGAGGATGACTGAGACTCAGGAGTGACTGCAGCTCTGTGTTCGTCCTCCTGGGTGTCGTAGTGGTGGGAGAAAAGAGGAAGGAAGCCTCTGTGGTTTCTGCGGTTTTCTCCCCCGACCCTGTTTCAAATATAAAGTAGTCACCGTGCACGCAAACAGCCAGGCAAGCCCTCTGAGTCAGACACATCGCTGTGTGTTGGTGTCCGTCTTAATGGACCAGATGGCTGAGAGAGAAAGAAAAAAGGGAATGCCTGCAGATCAGCCTGACTGTATGTTGAATAAACGCGCAGAACAAGGAACAATCTGTCTGAGCTGTCCCATTAAAACTGTTGTGAATGTCACACAGTTGTCTTCATGCACCTTTTTAATTATCGCGATTAGGACGGCACGATTATGGCCACAGTGATAATCACGATTAATATTCAGATCAGAATTATTCATTGTGCTACATTCCTGTGAATGTACAAATCTTTGCAACAAAATAAGACTTAAAATAAGGTTCTTATTCACCTGAATTCAGGGCCTTCATTTTCATTTTGCCGTCGGCTCTTTGTTGTATATTACTCTACTACTCTGGACTGCGGCCGCAACATTCAGGAAAGTTTTTTTGTCGCTGCAGGTCGGGTCGTCTCTAGAAGGTAAAGGTAGGGAAACTCTCACGAGCTGGTTAAGGTTGGGCATTGGTCTCAAATAGTTAAAGTTAGGATAAGTCGTCGGGCAGCGAGTTTTCGGGTTACCTTCGAGACACGACCTATAGGGCGTGAGCAGTGGCATGACGGCTCCCCAGAAATGAAGCCAAAACATCTCGATTGCCGGCTGGTGGCTGGCTGTTAGTTTAGGAAGCACTTGATTTGATATGAAGCAGAGTTTTCTTTGAGAAAATAGAGCCGAAAAAAACTCGCCCGACAGACGCTCACCGACGGCCCCAAACTGTCCGACGGCTGACCGTCGGCTTGGTGTGTCAGGGCCTTTAAACGTCAATATCGCCGTCGATCATGTTCATTTAATCGCGATTAATATTCAATTAATAGTGCAGCCCTAATTGCAGTTGTAGAAAAAAAATAAAACCCTGTTGGAAATATCAGAAATGAAACAAAAACATATTGCAGAAGAGGTATTTGTATCCTGGTTATGGTTATGGTGAGGTGGAGAAGTTGGTGTGCAACAATCTGTCATGTTGTGGAACTGTTTCTGACTGACCGGCCAGTTTTGTACTTGAACCATCTTTTGTAGTTCCCTTTTCTAGTCTTAAAGTCTTTTGGTTTCGTATTTAAGAGTCAGAGTTGACATTTGTGCAGCAGAAAGCCGTCCAGGTCTTAATGTGGGTCAGGGAAGTCCTCGGCCACGAGCCTACTATCCTGTCTGATCCAATCAAAGCCAGCCTGCAGGGGATTATTTAGCTACCGTTGCTCCGGTTAACAAAGCCTCCTCTGTTGGCTCCTCTGACTCCCGGCGCTGTAGGGGGAGCATGTGGAGTCAACACAGACCCTGGTACCCTGCAGTCGCTGCAGACCGACACCGTTCTGTCTCTGACAGCACTGTGTGTGAGCTCAGCGCTCTGGTTTTGACACCACGGCTGTGGGGACATGACGAGCTCGTCGTCTCTGCAGCGTGAGAGCTGGCGCTGCGGTGTTTCCTGTCGAGCTTTGTCACCGCAGCAGCGTGAGAGCGTTTCAGTGCTAACGCGCTCTCTCTTAACACCTTCCTCCGATTGATGGGGTGTTTTTACCTTCATGCACACATTGACAACTGCAGCGATTTCCAGCTGTGCTTTGTTCTAATAAAAGTCTTCGCTTTGGTTGAGAGAAGTCTTTTAGATTGTCACAGTGTTTGCAGGCAGGAGTGTGTGAAATCTATTTTAGAGGAGGAGGAGGAGGAGGATGGAGAGAAAGGCAGAGAGGTAATGGTTCGCATTGATACTCTGATGGATGAGAGGCTGCAGAATAAAAGTGATTTTTTTGCAGAAGTGTGGAGATGAAACGGCTCCACAGTTGGACTGGTTGGTACTACGGACACCAGGTGCTGAGATGCATTTTAAACCATCTAAAAATAAGATGCTGTCCTCCTCGTTGCTTAGCAACAGGCCTGAAGCAGGGTAGTGGTACCGATATGGCTGCTGTTGTATCCTGCATGACCAAACTCTCTCTATATATATACATATATGGATTTGCTCAATGAAGCTTATAATAATAATAATAATAATCAAGGTGAAGAAGAACTTTAGTGTCTTTATGCAAACACAACGAAACTGTAGCTACGTCAACCTCAAATGGTGCTTTGTATTAAGAAACACATATATACAAGAGATAAATTAAAGATTCGTAATAAATATCAGCAATAAAAAGTGCACATATAACTACAGAAATATAAAGTGTAATACAATAGTGATAAAATGAACGCCTGCAGCTGCAGCAGTGTGGAGAGGAGAGGAATAATTCTGTAGAAGTGATCAGCAGTTGTAACAGAAACTGGATGTGGTGCAACCGAACGTCTCCTCTGAATACAGAGATGCAGATCAGTTGAACTTCGTCCTGATTCAACCCACAGAAGTTTCTCAGTTCTCAGAAGAGAAACGTCGGTAGAGAGAGGAAACCAGTAGAACCGAGGTGTGAGTGTGCAAAAGACAGTTCAGTTTCAATATCTGCCTCCTCTTGTGTTAAAACACCCCGTACATACATAATAATTACAACTCACTGGGAGCAAATAATGCAATGAATCAATATGTTGAGACAAGATTAAATATTTTCTGGCATCCATCCTTTAGGACTGTGTTACAGTTACATGTTTTCTAGTTTGATGAAATTGAATTTACCGGAAACGTACATAGTAAGGCTGTCACAATCAGATTTCCATGATGTGATTATCAAAAAAAAGAATAATGCTTTTAGTGAAATTCATCTTTAACTGTGTTTATTGTGCATTTGTCTCATTTTTGGCAAATGAATTACACTCAAAGTATAAGTGTAGAGGTGGAGAGAGAGTCTGTAACCAGAACTGTATATATAAAATGATTTAAGAGGCGCTGTATTATTTACATGATATTATCATATGTGTATTATTAACATTATATCAGTATTTCATTTTTAAATAATCACGGTTATTGTCAATAAGGCGTTAACGCAAAATTGTTTTAATTCCACTAATTTCTTTAACGCATTAACGCAACTTGTGATTTTTACGTTGTAGTGGGCTCAGGTTTAAAGCTAGAGTGAAGATACTGCCATCAGATGAAAGAAGAAAACCTAAAGAATCCAACGGTACCAACCATGTCATACTAGCTTGTAGAGACGGAGGTTAAATAACGCTCCAAACTTACACTAAAGTTTGACGAGGCAAACCTGTCATAGACATTTTCAAAGGGGTCCCTTGACCTCTGACCTCCAGATATGTGGAGCATATTTGGGGCCAGTCATAGTCGAGTCAGCACACTGACACACTGACAGCTGTTGTGAAATGAAATGCAGTACCTGTGAGGGTTTCTGGACAATATCTGTCATCGTTTTGTGTTAATTGATTTCCAATAATAAATATATACATACTTTTGCGTAAAGCAGCATATTTGTCCACTCAAAGTGTTGATAAGAGGATTAGATACTTGACTAATTAAGGTACATTTTGAACAGATAAAAATGTGTGATTACTTTGCGTTTAATTTCGATTAACTACGGACAATCATGCGATTAAATATTTTAATCGATTAACAACCCTGATCATTATATATATATATATATATGTTGCTGTATCATAATGTATCCATATTGCCCACAGATTATGTTTAATGTTGTAGTTTTTAGACTCGGTGCAGCTGGTTTTCCTAACTCTAGTCGTTCATCGTTTGAATCCAGATGGACAGAAAGTGGTTGAGAGGATCAGACGGTCAGTGATTCACCGTCTACAGCCAGCAGGAGGGTGGTGGTGGTGGTGGTGGTGGTGGGGGGGGGTTGGGGGTCGCTGTGATATTAAAGTCATTTTAAAGGGATTGCAATGATCTGGAGCTGTGATCCCCCCCCCCACAGACCAGACCTGCACACAGAAACAGCGGCCGTGATGGCTGAGCTCTGCAGCCGGAGGGGCTCGGTGTGTATCTGGGGCACGAGGAGGATCACTGCGTTAAATACACTCAAGGCTTTAGGTCAGAGTGGGAGGAGTGTGTGGAGTCACAATCACCAAGGAAACCAGTATTGTACGTCTGCGTGGGCACAAACAGGATAAATACGTAAACCCTAATAACAGTGGTGGGATGGAACGAAGTACATTTACCCAAAGTACTTCTACTTTACTTGGGTGTTTCCATATTATGCAGCTGTATACTTCTACTCCTCTACATCTCAGAGGGACATATTGTACTTTTTACTACATTTGTCTGACTCAGCTTTAGTTACTTTACAGATTACAGTTGTTCATCCCCTTCCTGTCCGGTGAAAACCAGGTGTCTTGCTGCACAATTAATCAAAATCTCAATATGACTTACTGTCGCAGGAGGCACAATATCTGTTAAAGCGTGGTATTAGTACTTTTAGTGAAGTAAAGGATCTAAATACTTCTTCCTCCTCTGCCTGTGATAAGTAACGGAATAAGAGATTGTTTGAATCTCATCACCGGACAGACTGGTTGGACAAAACAAGCGTTCTTGAGATGTGATCATGAAAACAATCATCACTGTTTGACATTTTATAGACTAAACAATCGGAGTGCTCCAACACAACACGTGGTACTCCCTGACCGGCACTCTTAACCTTCCCGTCTGTCTGATGTGACACTCTCAGCGGCTGATTAATGTCCGTTAGCGTTGGCATGCGCCCCGGCGGTGAGTATGTGTCAGACAGGCGTAGGGCCGGTGAGTCATGAAGCCATATAAAGGGCCGGGTGAGCTCAGGAATGTGTGACAGGGCCGGACCGAGGGGGGGTTTGGCTTTGGCTAGACCTGTGTGTGTGTGTGTGAGTGTTTAGTACGGGTCATCAACAAGCGGAAACACAGAGGAACAAACAAAGTGGCGCTCCTTGTACTGGGTCTGGACCCTGTCGGCTCCTTTACGACGTCTCCTCCCTCCCTCCGTCGCTCCCTACCTCCTCTCCTAATCACTCGCAGCTCCAGGAAGTCCTTGGAAACCGTTGGCATGACTTAAATTAAAGACTTTATCTCTATATGAAGTTTTTGCGATTTTACCCGCAGGACGTACGTACTAACTGGCCGTCGGCTGTCGTCTTTGCGGTGTGTTCGAGTGCAACTTTTTGGCGAAGACAAAGGCGACGTTAGGCGACTCAACGGGTGGCCTTCGTCGCCGCTAGTTCTTTGATGTCGACTTGGTGTGTCCCCCCCCGGCTTTTATACTTCAATAGTTTCACAACAAACTGAGACTTTCTTTCTTTAAATTGACAAACTGGATAAAAAAATGATTTGTCTCTCGCCGTTTTCCAAAATAAAGGTCCCATGGCGGTCCACCAGACGGGGCCGGGACTTTGCCTCTCTATTAAAATTCAAATAGGCCACCTAAGGACATGCACACGCTCTCTTAGACACACATACATACATACATACTTGCAGGAAGTTGGGGGGTGTTGTTGCAGAGCAGCAGCTCTCTCTCTTTTGAGTCTTTTACGCCCTTATTTTTTTTTTACCTGCCGCTTCATTTCCTGTGTCTCTCTATACGTCCATCTCTCTGCTCGTCTGTCCCTCTTATCTGCTTCTCTCTCTCTCTCCTGTTTGTTTCTGCTGCTTCATAGGAAGTAGAGGACGGGGGGGCGGGGGGGAGGTGTGTGTGTCGTGTTTCACATTCCTGCACTTTAGAGCACACACACACACACACACACACACACACACACACACACACACACACACACACACACACACAATGGACATGGACATGGACACAGTCAGGTAACTTTAAAGGATCTGCAGTGTCACCCTGAAACTTTTTCTGTATGTTCATTTAATTTAAAACTCTCCATGCATGTCCACTCACTGTGTGTGTGTGTGTGTGTGTGTGTGTGTGTGTGTATGTATGTGTGTGTGTGTGTCAGCGGGGGGTGCACCTTGCTGCCCTCTTACATCACCATTGTCGCCGTGACAGGCAGTTAAATGCGTTGCCTTATAAGGTAAAAGCGCGCAAGGAGAGGAGGAGGAAGAGGAGGAGGGGCAGGAAGAGCCTGTTACCGTGACAATGCTGTCTGCTGCCGGGCAACTGGGCCGGCCTGAAACTCCCGTTTGGTCACATTTTCTCTCACACACTCACACACACACACTCACACACGCCTTCATCTTATTCGTCTCTGTATTCAATATTTGCTTTAGTTGTAGGGGATATTTCTCTCTGAGGAGCGTTGCATGTGTTTTGGTCGTCGTCACAGGTTTCTGTATGAGATCAGCAGCGAGAGCAACACAAACTCCTGTTTTAGTGGGAATGCCAAGAATGAGGATTTATAGCTGCTGAAATGCCGTGCTTCTCATACCACACATGCACACACACACACACACACACACACACACACACACACTCCTAAAACAAGCTGCTTTATTTGTTCACACTCACTGACAAACCGTGCAGTGTTGGAGTGTTTCCTTTCTTTTCTCCTCCCGGTTCGTCCAAAACAGTCCGTATGGAGGTCGACCTGCAGTGACCTTGGTTTAATAACTAGATTATGTGTGTAGCTGACGGAGATGTTGATGAAGCGATGCTGCCAGCTAAGCACGTTTTTGGCTCATGTCTCTGCTGAGTGTGTTTTTTTTTCTCCCCTTAATGATTAAAATAACCCAGCAGCTCTGAGTAACTCTGTGTTGGTTGCTGAGTTTAGCACTTACTCACACTATCTATAGAGGCGTTTACTCACACAGAGGCCGACACATTCACACGCTACAGACACAAAACTGCCGCCATTATTTAAACATCTTGTGCATTTATCGTCTACACGTATACAGATTAGGGCTGTCAAACGATTAAAATAGTTCATCACAACTAATCGCATGATTGTCGATAGTTATTCGTGATTAATCACACATTTTTTATCGGTTCAAAATGTACCTTAAAGGGAGATTTGTCAAGTATTTAATACTCAACATGGGAGCAAATATGCTGCTTTATGCAAATATTTATATTTGGAAATCAATTAACAACCCCTCCATTTAAAGAAAATCTGTCAACACAACAAAAATCGAATTTCTTCGTCCACACTCGAACGCACAAATGACTCCAAACCCTCGCCGTAGTATTTACATGTCACCACAGGAGAGATCACAAGTTAAGAGTCGAGGAATTGACCCTTCTCGCTCCCTTTCCTTCGGCTTCATTACAGTCAGTTGGATAATAGTTCATAGAGGCTGTGATTCCTGGTCATCACTCCGCTGTCTCTTTAACGTTACATGCAAAAATGAGGAAATGGAGGTCATTCAGGTTCATGTCCATCGCCCTTCTGAGTGCTCCAAACCTCGCCTCATTCAATCATCATCCGGCCTCCACATGTTTAATGTGTTCCTGCTTTGGCCTCCTCCTGTGACTGGAACATCTTTAAAATGTAAAGTAGTAATCAGTCCGAGCAGCGCTCACAAAATGTAAAAAAGCCGCTAGTCCGCCATCTTTTGTTATATTTGTTTCTGGAGCATGCTCATAACACAAAGCAACAATGGGCACGAAATGATGAGAGAACGTCATCGTTTGCCAAACGCTCCGTTTTACACGTCCACACAGACACAAAGTAATCTGAGTTTTTAAAAAATCTGTACCTTTTTAAAGGACACAAATATCAATTTTTTGTGACCCAAAACGTAGAAGAACAATAAATAATATCTGTATATGTATAGACGGGGCCTAACAGTCATACGATTTTGTTGACTAATCAATTAGTTTCTCCACAGAATCACACAAAGCACCACTTTAAATCTTGTGTTTACCAGAGATGTGCTCATAAGTTTCTTAGAAAATCATTCATTCAGCATGAAAAAAGCTTAAAAAATCTTAGTGGAATAAGAATAAAACGACTGATTAGTCGACTATTCGACTAAGAGGGAGCAGCCCTGTTTATTAGATTATATATTTTGAAGAAAACGTTTCATTGCTCAGCAGAAAACCCTCAAGGAAAAGAAGTTCAGGTTTCTCACACTATTAAAAATGACTTCTCTTTTCTGACCATAACTTCCTCTAACTGGTTTCTGATGGTTTTTATCAGTCATGGTTACAAATAGAGTCTGTGAGAGCTGTGAGGTGTGAAGAAACAAGTTAACCATCATCGGTTGGTTCATAACCAGTTAAAGGTTTCTTTTTTAGTAACTTTAAACATCCTAAAATGCTATTTGATGCATTCAACATCTATTTTCTTTGTTCTGTTGTGTTCAGCCTGCTCCATATTCCTCTACCTACACAAACAGTTTACGCTGGAAAACCCATAAAATGCTGAAAATCCGCGTCAGAGTCAGTTTGGCATCGAGACAACAGAGCGCTTTGTAACACAACCAGGTTTGGTGGAGTGAGTCCGTTTCCTGCTGCCTGAACGGATCAACAACAGAACCGCAGAACTGCTGCGGAGCTCTGGAAAGATTCAGCCAGCGGTTTTAATAAAAGGCCGACGCAAACAGCTGACGCTTCGCCCTGCCAGCTGCTATCGGGCCTGCCAAACTCCTGATTGGGTCTGTGTAAAAACACTGTAATAATAATAATAATGACCTCAGCTCATTCAGTGATTGCAGAGCTCTGGTTCTGTAAAGGTCGGGCTGAGGAAAAGAAGGGGAACACCGCTCTGCTCTGGCTACCGGTGGTTCTGGCTGCTCCGACCAAAACTAAATGACTCACATTTACGTCACAGCTAGGCCCAAAATGACTCCGTCAAGGTCAAAGGAGGCGTTTGTGTTAAACAGTCGCAGTTCTCTCTGTTGACTTGTGATAATTTAACTTGGGTTGTGGCCAAGTTGTTGTTTGAAGTGTGTGAAGTCAAAGTGCAAAACCTTGTTGGTAATGATCTCGCAGCATTGAGAAGGTTCTGCTTATGACTCAGACACGGAGTTGAGACACCAGAACGAATCACATCAATATATGAAGACATTTGTCTTGGAGAGAAGGTGATGATGAGAAGTTGTTCCTCATCTGTTTTTCTATCCCCTGGACACAAAAGGTCCGTCTCCATTGTGTGGAGTTGAATGGCAGTTTCCAGGTGTTCTCCATGACCCTGGTCTTGCTCTCCAGGCGTTAGTCTGGGATCATTAACTGGATAACAAAGTGTACGCTGCCACAGAGTCGAAGTCCATTCTCAAATTTAACACTTTAAAGTTTCTTAAAATATTTATCAGTAAAGCTGGTGCACCTGTTTCTTCTTCTCCTTCTTACCTTCGTCCAGTAGTCATTTTTACTGAATAGAGCCTGAAGGCATCACAATGTGAGAGAGCTAGTTAACGTTAGCTGTTAGCAGCCCGTAAGCAGCACAGTCCTGCACACAAAGTCAAAGGCTACATTACATCACTTCAACAACGTGTTTTTAGTGGAGCTAGACCAGAGAATATTCAGTTAAAACAGATCCTCAAAAACACGAAATCTGTTAGCACGTTAGTGCGTCGTTCACGGCTGACAACGTTATCTTCACTTCACTTGTTCAACTGACTTTAGCAGTTTAGATAACAGACACTCCGCTGTCCTGCCGTTATTACAGACGTGAACTATTCACAGTCGCTTGCCTTGTTCCTGGCTGGGGTTCCCGTGGAATGTTTCCAATCATAGTGGAAACACTATAAGAAACATACCTTGTGTGTGTGTGTGTGTAAATGTTTAAATTTATATTCAGTTTTACTTTCGTTTCAAGGAGTTTGGAGAAGATATGGTTGAGTAAAAGCAGTTGAAGTGGTGTCATGCATGGCGGTGTTTTCTCAAGAGTAGTGGAGCCTTTTCAAACGTACATGTTGGTGGTGAAACGACGGCCTGGTTGAGTCATTCAGTGGGCGGCTTTTAGGCCCTCGATTGTAAAATAGTGTTTGTCTTTGCCTGTCCTGGATTTCTTTTTGTGTGCCTAAGGTGTGATTTATAAAAGTTAAGACTGAGGAGTCCGTCTTGTATTTAGTAAGGTCTGTGTTAACGTCTTACACATTAATAGTCTGATTATTTTATTTGCAACATCCCATGCAGTTATTTATTCATTCACATCTCAACTTCCAGTTTATCTAGAATGACTTTATAAACGTCACTAGTTTTGTGGACATTATTTATCATATTTTGTATGTTCTCTTGGGCCCAGATGTCAAGCAAACATTAGACTAACCTGTCGTTAAGACAGGCAGCCTGTGTTTTGGTTGGAAACGGTCGGTAACCACCTCTCACAAGTGGTCCCGGACCGGTTGTTTTATTCCGCACCAACGATTAGGTAACTGCGTTCTAGGGTTAGTTGACAGTTAGTCGGTCGTTTTTGTCTCATTTCACTAAGATTTCTTTAGTCGATTAGTAATTTTTTATGCTGAATGAATTATTTCCAAGAAACGTATGAGCACATATTAATCAGTTACTAAACAGATAACGGATTAATCAATATTTTCAATTTCAATGTTAATTTCCGTCTGATAAGCTGCTGACTGGTTGGAATATCTGAAAACCCATTTACACCCATCCATGACTTTTCTTCCCAAGCCAGCCTGAATCTATTGAACCAGACTAATGTAATGAAGTCGACCTTTCTGCTGAGGTTCTGGCCTCACAAATCAAATTGCAGGTGTGAAATCCTGAAAGTGTAATTGGGCAGATGATGGCTGTTGAACCTCTCGCCTCCGTAGACTTTCTGCAGTTAGCGCTCATGAGTCACCTCGGTGGTTTGAATCATCGCAGCGCGGCACAAACTTCCTGTGCACGTTCCTCGTGGAGCTCATTGTCATCGTGCCGCGTCGTCGGACACAAAGGCTGTAAATCTTCAGGAGGCTAATTTTACAAGCTTCCTCAGGGGTTAATGTTTTACGTCTCGTACAGTTGGATTCATTCTCTGCATTCCTGGGGAATTAACATGGACATCCTCCCGCCCCCGCCGCTTCCTGTGCTGCGCCTCTAAAGACAGGAAGTGGATTAGTTGGCTGCTGATTGGCTGAGGAGAAGTGATGGTGTGATATGAGAGAAACAGTCACACACACACACACTGAGGGGAACACTGATTGTTGTCTCCTCTCCTCTCACTCTTTCTTTGAGCTGATCTGATCCATCTTTCTCCTTTGAGCTGCAGTTAAACTTTGTGTTTCTGAGTTTCAGAAGAAGGACAAAGTGTGCACACATCCAGGCAAAGATACTGTGGTGCAAGACAAATAACACGTAACTGTAGGTCGTGCAACTCTGTCGTTTAGTGTTTGGGTGAGGAGGAAAGAGACAGAAGGTTTAAGGGTGGAAAGAAAAGAAAAACTGAATGACTTTTTTCCTACTGATAAATATCAGTCTGTTGTTTGGCTGCCATTTAGCCAGATGAATCACCAGCCGGCCCTCTGCTAAAATTACTGCTTTTGTGAATGTAGTCTGGTGGCTTTGAGGAGAGCGATATAACGGCTTCAGTTCCCCATCGGTGAGTGCTGTCTGACGGCGATGTAAAGCGGCTGTGGATGGGAGCAGCACAAAAACACATTTTAGCCACCTAAAAAAAATCCGTATCAGTGTAAGTGTACACTATATTTAGAATATTCTCACCGCTATACCTCGCCGTCAGACAGTCGTCTCCGACGGGTAACTGATGCTGTTATTTTGCTGTCTTAAAAGCCACTAGAACCCATTCACAAAAAAAGTAATTTTACCTCGCAGAACACGAGAGTAGCTGGTCTACCGCTGCATCCATCGGTTAGTCTGTTTGTGTTATTGTGTGACTTTCGGATCCGAACTAATGTGGCATCCACAGCAGTACATCGTTTGCTTCCGTGCCGGTACTCCTGTCTGCTTCTCAAGACTGGGAGCACGCCGACCTCCATCTAAGTTACTGTATGTAACGTTAATACACTGACTATCAGGATGTAAATATACTGTACGTGTAGCAGCGTCATCATGCATAAATCTACGTCTGGATCTACTTTGAAGCTGTTTTTCTCATCGTCATCACGGTAAAAGCACGGAGAGAAATATGTGAGGATGACTCGTTACCGTCGTCACAAACTCTTTCCATGGTGGACTGGTTTGTTTGTGATCTAGTCGAAGGACCCACTTCAATGTCCTTTAGTCAAGTGTCTGAGAGACTCGGCAGGTGTTTCCTGCTCCCTCCGAGGGGATTAACTGTTTCTGGATTACACAACGCTAACTAACGTTGATCATAGGAGGGAAAGAAAGGATGAGAGAAAGAGCTGAAGATGAGGGTGGAAAGAGGAAGTAGGTGAGAGGAGGAGAGAGTGAAGATGTTCTAGACGGGGAGTCAGAGGGAGGAAGAACATAGCTGGCATTCCTGACATCTCTGTCATGTCATCAGCAGCGTTGACACTCTTTCATTCTTCTCTTTCATTCCTTCGTTCTCTCCTGTCTGCCCGGCGCTGCTATGCAGAGTTGACACACAAAATCTAATTTGTAAAGAAATGTTTGTGGTTTGTTTTGGCAACTGGAGCGGGAGCAGACGACAAACCTATTTGGTTAGTCTGTGGCAACAGTAGATAATAAATGATCCAGATGGGATCTGGAACGTAATAATCCGTGACATTTGCATACAAATAAATCTGTGTTTTGTTTCTCTGTATACTCGAAACAATAGTACTTTAGTTTGGTGTGTTAAGTTCCTAAAACCTTTTATATTTGCTGTAAACACCCAGTGTCTCTTCTTCTTGTCTTCCTCTACTCCCCTATGGAGGATGGAACCAAAAATTAATAAATAAATAAATGTCATTAAATGAAGAAAAATAACATAAAAAATAAATTTACTGATAAAATGTGACATGAATTGATATTTCTGTTATTTATTTTTGTATTAATTTTATTTTTTTTATTTACTCTTCTGTTTTATTTATTTATTTTTATTAATTTATAAATGTATTTTTGCATTTATTTATGTATTTATTTCTACGCTTTTTTTCTTTGCATTTCACCCTTTATTTATTTCCCAAAACTTATTTATTTCTGTATTCTTTTCTTTATGTACTTCTGCTTCATTATGCAAATGAGGGGGCTGTCACTATAAATACGTTTGGGGAAATAAATAAAGGGTGAAATGCAAAGGGAAAAACGTGCAGAAATAAATAAATAAATACACACAAAAATGATAATAAAATAAATAAAAAATAAATGCAAAAATAAATACATACATTTATACATAAATAAATAAAAGGGGAAATTAAACAGAAATGTAAATAAATAAGGGGAGTAATTCAAAGATAGATAAATAAAGAAGCAAATTAAAATTCTCATTCTAAGCTAACGAATAACGATAACGATTCTTAGTTTCAGGTGATTATACACAAAACATAGTTATGAATATTATATTGCATTTCTGCTAATAGATCCCCTGAAATTTAACACACTGGTCCTTTAAAATTAGCTTGACAACTGAATGGAAACACGACTACAAAGTCATTTATCAGAACAAACGGAACAAGATCCTCTCTGAAAGACGTCCAAGAGCCGAGTTTAACAGAGCTGAACAGCTGAATGTCCTCGATGGTCGACGTTTTTGACATTTTTCAGGGTTTAGGTTGTAACGTTTGTCTTGAAGACTTTCAGTTTTCTCATTAAACGTCGAGTTCTCTGGGTGGTATTCGTCCTCGGCGACTCCTCCAGCTCGTTGCTTCACAGAAAGTCACACTCGTTACCTTTTAAGGAAGAGCGATTTGTTAAAATGTGGCCTCGAGTGATCACACATACTTTGGAGGATTAATATTTTTAATCTGCGGGTGATTTCTTGTGGCCAAAGTCTTCTTGTCTGTGAGTGAAGTTCATGTGGTGGATTGGAGAAGCTCAGAATAAAAGTAAAAAAAGATTCTTCTAGTCTTTTAGAGAGACACCAAACCTTTACATGCGCTCCGTCGTGGATCAATGTGTCTGCTGAAAGCCTCAAATGTAAATGCAGTAGATGAAGAAATGAACATTGTGGTGGTCAGTGTCAACATCCAGTTATGTAACAGTGGAGCAACGTGGCCCAAAGTCCCCAACAGTTTATTATTGACACACAGCCGGACAACATGGCCTCACATCATGTTGAAATCTCAGGTTGACAGACAAACCGCTTCGATACGAGAGCAGTGGAGGAAGTATTCTCACCTCCTTCTTCTACAAGCTAGTATGACATGGTTAGTACCGATGGATTCATCAGGTTTTCTAGTTTCATATGATCACTCTGGCTTTAAAACTGAGTCCGCTACAACCTAAAAATCACAAGTTGCGTTAATGCGTTAAAGAAATTAGTGGCGTTAAAACAAAATAGCGTTATTATCCCGTTAACTTTGACGGCCTTAGTAACTAAAGTTATCAGATAAATGGATGAAAGTATAAAGTTCAGTGTTTCCCTATGAGATGTTGATGAGTAGAAAGTGGCTCAAGTTGGATTCAGAGTACGTAGAAACCCTGGATGAGTTTCCTTCTTTCACCGAGCCGGAGTATAAATAAAACCGACATGTTGCACGACATGAAACCAGAAATAATAACATGCTGTTAATCTGCAGTTAAATGTGATGAATCAAATTCTTGTCAAGTGAAAATGTTCATAAAAAAACATTTAGCATCTTTTTAAAGTTGAAAAGCAGAAAAGAAATCTTTATAAGTTTATTTTCACCCTGCAAACGGACGTACACACAAGTATTTATTATTATGTTGATATTAATAATTTGTTCGTGTATCACACAGTCAGAGTGTAGAAAAACACTCTCCCGCTCTTTTGTAGGAGCAAGGACGCTGATCCTTAAAATAGGCCTCAGTGGCAGAGCAACCCGACCCCTGGACCGACTCTTTGAGCAACAAAGACAGGAAGAAGCATAAATAAATGAACAAATAACCACGTCGCTCCTCCTCCTCCTCCACCTCCTCTTCCCTCCTCCCTCCCTTATTTCCTCTCCTCTCCTCTCTCGCCACCTTTTTACTGTAACTCTCATAAAACAGTATATCACTTAAAGCCAGCAGCTGATTAGTTTCATCATTCATCATCTGTTTAAATCGATCTAAAATAAAAACCATAATAGTGAGTGTTAAGCTGAGGCTTCTGTCTTCTGTGTCATCACATTGTAGCCTCGTGATGGCGTCATTACCTTACGTTACATGCGGTACAAAACATGGTGACAACGCTCTGTGGCGCCAGAGTATTGCCCCGTAATGGCCGAGGGGAATAGTTGTTTGCATGATCCTGTTTAACTCAACCTAAAATAAAAACCATAATAACTAGAGCATTCATTCTTTTTGCAGCAGAAAGCGAAGGCTTCTGTCTTTAGCGTCTCCACGTTGTACACTCGTGATGACGTCATTACGTTACGTCAGAACGAAATTATCAAAACACCTTTGCACTCGATCTGTTCATAGAAATGAGTCTCATTAGGTCATCTAAAGGTTGTTGGATCCAGCATTACGGCCTGCTCCTCCAGCAGCGTGGTGTCGGTGTCGGCTCTCGTCGGGGACCGGCGGAGGAGGAGGAGCTGCTGCTGCCGGGCGCGGAGCTCTCCACCTCCCGGTGGAGCTCTGACTGCAGGTTGAAGGCGGCAGCAAAGCCGGATCTGGGTCTGTCTGTAGCGGGCTGGTGGACCCGGTGGCACCGATGACGAGCATTAAGAAAAACTACATAGAGCCAATCTTCTCACTGATGGTGTAGTTGTTGTTTTTTAATGTAGGTCTCATAGAGGAGTCGGTGTTAAACTGAGACTGTTTCATAACCAGTTAACTTTAATATTTGTCACATTTCGTCTTTCCCACATTCATCACTTTCCCACTCTTTCCTCCTCCTCCTCCTCCTCCTCCTCCTCTTGATCATCTCCTGGCTTCCCGTCCTCCTCTCTCCCTCCTCTGCATTTCCTCTCCTTAATCCTCCCTTTCCTTTGTTTCTGTGAGCTGCTGTATGGAGGCTCCTCCAGAGAGCTGTGTGTCTGTCTGGATGCAGTCTGTGCAGCTGGTTGGAAACAGTCTGTGTTGAGCTTGTTGACTCACATAATGGTATATCTGAGGGGCATTAAGGCCAGCCAAGAAGTACACAGCAATTACCAGTTGTCAGCTCCCTCTGGGAGGCGTGTGCTCTGGTTAACTGACTACCTGTCAGCACATGAAGCAGGAGGGAGGCTCCCTCAGTCTGTGTGTGCTCACCTGTCCAGACTTGAGAGGATAATGAGACCAGGACAACCTCTGCAGCAGAGCTTCGTCACTCTCTCTCGTCTTCCTCATTCTTTCTTCTCTTTATTCATGATTAGCAGTCCTCTGATGACCACTAGTATTTAGGACATGAACATGTTGGCCTGCTTCTCTCCTCTCTGTAGATCAGGAGATGCAGATGGAGGCTGTTTCGTATAAAGAGCGACAAACGCTGCGTAGGGAGGAGGTCTGGGTGGATGGGTGGGTCTAAAAACACCAGACTTTCACCAGGAGACCGGTGTTAGTGTCCCGTGTGAATCCAGAAGTCAACGTTGATTTATTCCTGTGAAGACAGAAGTTTATTTTGTAAAGACTGCACGCATGTAACGATTGGAAGTTGACACGTGTTGCTGGACATTCGTAGGAAAACGCACGAAAAATGAGGAATAGCTTTTTGTACGATGTCATTAGTGGCGCAACGGTTCAACGCTCCGTTCCGTCCTCCGCACGACGCTTTGAGCATCGGGTTTAAATCTGAAATATATCGCCAAATAGGCACTTTGGCTTTTCGCTTCGCTTCGCATCGTCTTGTCTGTCAACTCTGTCTCTCGTCCCGTGTGTGAAATATGACACCTGCTACTCTGAGCTGAGACTCCATGTGGAGCAGATGCATTCAAGGTCAGTTTGTAGCGTCCGTATTCCGACTTTGTTTTGATAACTCGGTGCTGATTCGCCAAAATTAGCTAAACAGGTTTTATTTCTGTAAAAAAAGCAAAATGACGGCGGGTACATGGGTACGTAATTTAATCGGTGTATACCTGACCACCGCAACAAGCCTACCCGGCGGGCCACCGGGCTTGCAATAGGCTGGCGGAAACCCTGGTATCCGATCGGTGCGTAGGCTGTCGTTCTCACTGATACCCGATTCCGAATTTTGGGCATCATCGGATGCATTTCCGATACTGGTATCGGAACAACTCTAGTTTGTATGTCAATCAACGGTTTGTTGTTTCACGGTTCGGTTTTGCATCTCTAGATATCGTACAAACTGTTGTATGAGGACACGTCGGTGTGTGTTTGTTCACTTATTTAGCTGGAGGCTGGTTCTCCTTCTGAAGGTCCCACCGAGGGACGGTGTCGTGTTCCTGCACTGTGACTCTGGAGCCGTGCAGCAGCTCCACGGTAGCATGCTGCAGATCCAGTTACACCACTGCTGCTCTCTCTATGTATGTATGAATGAATGAATGAATAAATGGAGGCTGCATGCAACCAGAGTGCAGAAGAATCTAGAGTGCACATATTTCCTTTTTCTTTTTTGTGTCTAGATTTCTGTTCCAGCTCAGCGTGGTTGTAAAAAGACGTTGTTTATTTCTGAAATGGAGTTTTTCAGAATCTCAGTGTTTGTCTTGTGGTTTGCTCGACTCAACAGAGTTCAGTTGTTGTGACTCTAAAATGGAGAATTCTCAGATGTCGAGTTGCAAAATATACAGTTTGTGTAAAAGTACATTTGAGTTGAAGCAGTCTCATGGCTGCAGAAACTCCAATACCCAAACTACCATACTGTTTAGCCCTATATATTAGGGCTGTGAAAGTTAACATGATAATAACGCGTTAATGCAAATTCGCTTTAAACGCCACTACAATAGAGAGAAGAAACTGGTCTCATTAAACCACAAAACCTAAAGAATCCATCAGTACCAACCATGTCATACTAGCTTGTTGTGAAGGAGGTTAAATAACACTACAAACCCCTTTACAGACATGCCCACTTTATGATAATCACATGCAGTTTGGGGCAAGTCATAGTCAAGTCAGCACACTGACACACTGACAGCTGTTGTTGCCTGTTGGGCTGCAGTTTGCCATGTTATGATTTGAGCATATTGTTTTATGCTAAATGCAGTACCTGTGAGGGTTTCTGGACAATATCTGTCATTGTTTTGTGTTGTTAATTAATTTCCAATAATAAATATATACATACATTTGCATAAAGCAGCATATTTATCCACTCCCATGTTGATAAGAGGATTAAATACTTGACAAATCTCCCTTTAAAGTTCATTTTGAACAGATTAAAAAAATGTGATCTTAATTTGTGATTAATCACGATGAAATATTTTAATCCGTTATACATAGTATGTTAAAAATACCAGGATGTCCTACTACATCTGGTCACATTTTGCAGTATGCAAGGCAGCATGCTTTTCAGGCTATTCTGACCCACAATCCTCTGGGAAGTGGATATATGAGCAAGAGGGTCAAAGTTCAAGGCGCAATGTTATGATGAAGTAGTGCGTCCCAATTATATGCAGCCTGCGTGCAACAGTACGTACTTTGTAAGAGCAGCTGCAATACGTATTAAAGTAAAAAGTATGTGATTGTGAACGTCGCCGCTGTGTATGCATGTGTTCTACATGTGTTGATGTGGAGAAATGCCTTTAAACTGCACAAAGACCAACCTGTCCTCTGGAGCGTCTGCAGCTATAGAGTGTGTGACAGTAGTTAGCAGCGCTGCTGTGTCGCACGCCACAGCCCTTTTTTAATTGGCGTGTCTCTAAGAATAGGAGGCCTTGTGTCAGGCCAGGCCAGACTAGTTGCTGAGCTTTTATTCACAGGGCCAGGCAGGCCTGGTTTTGGCCCAGCTCAGTCTAGTACAGCCAGTCCAGTCCTAGTATGGCTCCGTCCAACTTCCTTGAGGTTGTACCTCCTGCCAGCAGGTCCCATAAAACTCCTTTAACTAGCAGCACAACTCTGCTCTTTGGTGCAGCAGCTCGCCATCTGCTGCCGGTGGACATTTTCATTCTGTGACACCACGCCCAGGCTTCACGTTCAATATATCTGCACCTTAAAGTTCAATACAACCAGTCTGACATTGTTTACATACATACAATATTACATTTTTTGCCTGTATTGTGAAAAAGACAATATTCCTACGAAGCTGTTTACACAGCTAAAATTAATATTCCGCTAATATTCCTGTTGACAGGCAGCCGTGCATACTCTGGGCAAATATGCTGCTTTATGCAAAATGTATGTATATATTTATTATTGGAAATCAATTAACAACACAAAACAATGACAGATGTTGTCCAGAAACCTTCACAGGTACTGCATTTAGCATAAAACAATATGCTCCAATCATAACATGGCAAACTGCAGCCCAACAGGCAACAACAGCTGTCAGTGTGTCAGTGTGCTGACTTGACTATGACTTGCCCCAAACTGCATGTGATTATCATAAAGTGGGCATGTCTGTAAAGGGGAGACTCGTGGGTACCCATAGAACCTATTTACATTCATATACCTGGAGGTCAGAGGTCAAGGGACCCCTTTGAAAATGGACATGACAGTTTTTCCTTGCCAAAATTTATATATATATATATATATATATATATATATATATATATATATATATATATATATATATATATATATATATATATATATATATATATATATATATATATATATATATATATATATATATATATATATATATATACATCCACTGCATATACAAGAGCATAAGGAAACAAGAAAACACCAGTTGTTTGTTCAAAGTGACACCAGTAAGAAGGTTTGTGTGTTCAGAGTGTGTGTTGATAGAAACATGACGAGCTGCCACAGAAACAACAGACTGCCGGTGTGTTTTAAGAGTGAGCTCATCGGTGTTCGCAAGAAAATAAGGGTGTGTGATGCAGAAAACACACACACACACACACACACACACACACACACACACCTGACGTCGTGCAGAGAATGCCAGGCACTTAACATTGTGTTCAACCTGGCTCATTCTTCCCAGGTGTAGCAAGACACACCCTTATCTGCCTCTGTGTGTGTCTGTGTGTGTGCACACTCGGGTAAACATACAAATGAAGTTGGCCATGTAGTCAGAAAAGTGCACATTCATTGAGAAATCGGATGTATGAATAATTGGTGTGTAGGTATGCTTGAAATAGAGTTGAAGTGGGCTATACGGAGATATGATAGGTGTGTGTGTGTGTGTGCGTGTGTAGTTAGACGTTGATTCTTGTGTCTCTTAAGCACATTCCTATCCAAGGAGTGGCAGTAAAAGGTGTAAAGATGGACAGCGTCAGTCTGTATGTATGTTGTATGTATGTGTGTGTGTTGTCTCATCGTGTTGCCTCGTAGTCTGATACTGAAACTAGAAATCTTTCACAACACACGGCCGTTAAGAAATGGCACGATGCCCCGTTTTATTAGTGCCGGTACTTTATAAATGATAATGTAAGAGCCGTAGGCTGTTTCCCATGACTTGCATCAGTGTGCAACAGCGTGGCAATCTGTGCGTGTGCGTGTATGTGTGTGCAGCGCTCTGCTTTAAAGCTGGCTCAAACTAAAATAATTTGATTAGATCTTAACAGATGTGTAAAATATGAGATGATAACATTTACAGATGTGCAGGTGGGGGCGCTGTTTTACAAAAAAACAACGTATTAAAATCTGACGTTTTGGATATTTGGTTTTATTTCAGTATCGGTGTTGAGATATTTAAGCAGGGTATCGTATCAAAGTCATAATTTTGGTATCGTGAAAACACTATTGTCTCACATGCATGTTTTTATGCTTGTGTTTGTGTGTTACTGCTGGCATGTTTGCCTTTTAGATAGATGGATAGATAGATAGATAGTAACTTTATTAATCCCGAGGGAAATTCAAGTGTCCAGCATCACAGTTCCATAGTGCTAAAACATGTTAGTAAAAAGGCAGTTAGAGTTTAAAACTACTGCCGAGGTCCTCTCTTTGAAACAAGTGATATCCATCCGAACCTTGACCTTTGACCCGGTCGGCCCAGTTAGAGATCAGAGTTGAAAGACAGTTGTGAGGGGGGTCACACTGATGACTCCATTACAGGTATAAATATATATATGTGTGTGTGTGACAGAGATCAAACGGCTGACCCCAGCAGACCCCGTTAGCCTCCCTCTGGTCTCCACACCGTAAAGCAGCGAGGACACAGTTGTATATCTGCCACGGAAGGAGACGTGTTGGACAACTTAACCACTTCCAGACACACTCACAGTTTCTCCAGGACACAAACAACAAAGACGTCTGAACCCTCATCGGTCACACGCAAGTTTGATGAGAGAAATAGAATAGGAGCACAAAAGAAAATGTCGATTGTTGTTAGTTGTTATGGTGACAACACACGGTGGGTGTGTGTGGTCACAGCTCGCCGGTTGCTTGTCCTTCTCCGGAGCGGCGGCGAGTGAAGCGAAGGGTCCGTGACCCAGCGCTTGTCTGGCGATAGCAATGTGCTTTCCTACGCTGTTATGTTACTCATTTACTCCGACTCTCTGGGCTTCGTGTCTTTGTAGGGGAACGTATATTTTAGGCGTTATCGCGTTGTGTCTGAAAGGACCTTCAGCGAGTGAGAGAAATGGAGAGAACTAAGAGAAAGAAATACCCAAAGTGGAGGCAAACGAATGAATGAATGAATGAAAACTGATGAATTTTGACCTTAAACGGTGAGATCAGAGCAGGGTCCTGGTTAGACGATGGTCTTCACTGTGGTCACAACTCTTATGCAATAAACACTGGAGGATTAGAGAACGACGCCGAGCATGTGAACCGTCTTAACACTCCCCATCCAGCTCTGCTCGGCCGTCAGCTTGTTATCTGTGTCCTCAGCTCAGGTCAGAAATCCTCTCATCTGATCTGATCTGATCTGTGTAGCCAACAGCGAGCAGGTTTAACAGGCTTCACTGGACTCTCTCCAGGAATTAGGCTCAGTTCACTTTTAATTCAGTCAATTCAGCAGGTAGAGAATCAAAACTGGAGCTCTTCTGACACGAAGAGAAGCTTAAACATACCGAAGTCTTGTAAACTAATATTGAATATTTTCTGGTTTCTTTCCTCCTCTGTGACAGTAAACTGAATATCTTTGAGTTGTGGACAAAACAAGACATTTGAGGACGCCGTCTTGTGCTTTGGGAAACACTGATCGACATTTTATATGATATGAATATCTAACTTTAATGCAACCAGAGTCGGCGTGTAAACGTGACACAACGTGAGGTCGTATTTATTTTTAAACGTGCGACACTTTCGGATGAAAAATACGGTCTGAAGCGGTTAAACTAATGCTTGTGAAGTTTAATAGACTTCCATCAACAAGCTGCCAACCTGTTTGCACAAGGGAAATAAACGTCAGACCACGGTGCATGTGAGATATCACACGATAAGGTTGTTGTCACATGCTGCACCTGATGCAGAACTGTGGGCATTAACTCCAACGTGTTGGATGAAGGACGAGTATGAAGCGTTGAACCAGGATTGTTGCAGCTGTTTTCTTGTGTCCACTCAGCTGGTTCAGTCTCTATCTGAGCTGCGTGTCTGTGCCAGTTTCAAACACGCAGCAGCGACACACCTCGTCCTCCCTGAGTGACATAAGGCAGCCAGAGGCGTGCTGCATTTACCCATAATGCAATAAGCTAACTGAAGTCGTTGTCACAGACCCAGAACAGCCTGTAGCCCTCTCTTAGCAGCGTACTTCTAGCTCTGATGAAGCCAGGCTGATAGTTGGAGCCTAAGAGGGTCTGACCTCTGACCCCTGGCCTCAGAGGGAGGGGATGATAGCTGTATAATCTGTTGTGGCGTCATACAGAACGCAAAGTTCTCCGGCTCTCTGCAGGTCTCAACCTGTTGCTGTTTCACTCTCGTTGTCCTCGCCACCACTCCCAGCGGCAACGCTCCTGTTGGAACAGAGACCACGTTTAGTAAAGCTGCTCTCTGCTACAGTTCACGCTCCTAAACTTGCTTTTTAAATCCTAAACTTCCCAGAAACCCTCCGTGTTCCTCACTTTGCTGGAGACAATGGTCTAACGGGGTATCTTTTTTATTATTTTTTTCTAGTGGTTTTGCATGTATAATGAAACAAGGCAGACAAGACATACTTCATAAATAAGTAAATAATAATATAGATAAGTAAATGAATGAATGAATAGATAAATAATTACATTAAAACCTGTCTTCCCCCCCTAATAAAAATAATTAAATAAATTAAATTTTGCATATATGAACCATGAGACGAAAAAACAACAATGGGTATCTAAATAAGAAATTAATGAATGAATAAATAAATAAATGACTCGATAAATACAAATAAATGCAGCAAAAGTAATATTGAGAATAAATGTAGCATTAATTAATTGATAAAATGTGACAAAAAATAATATTTCTTCTTTATATATCTTTGTATTCCTTCCCTTATTTATTTATTTACCCTTCTGTGTAATTTTCCCTTTTATTTATTTATGTATTTCTTTTTATTAATTATTTTTGTATTTATTCATTATTTATTTTTGCATTTATATTTTATTTAATTTATATTTAAATGTGTATATTTATTTATGTATTTATGCATGTATTTATTTAATTGTTTATTTCTGCATGATTTTCCCTACATTTCTGCCTCATTATGCACATGAGGAGGCTGTCACTCAACGTGTGTCATCACGGGGACTGAAATATCCATTTATGTCACATTTTCTCAATTAATTAATGGCCACATTTTTTTTAAATATTATTTATGCTGCATTTAATGACATATTTATTTATTTATCGAGTCATTTGTTTATTTATTCATTTATTTTTGGTGGCGATAATAAATGTAAAACAACGTGTTAAATCTCCTTTTCTACACTGGTTACATGTAAATGTGCCAGATTAGCACTGATGCCCTCCGATACCTTAAAATCCCAGAAGTATCTAAAAACATTGACGTTTAAAGGATTGACGTTGTGTATTGAACATCCTGGGTACAAAAGGCGGTAAGAGAGAGAGAGAGAGGGAAGAGGTGATGATCCTGTGCTCCTGTAAAAGATGTTTGTTTTTAGAGCATTTTCTTTTCCTAAAACAAGAAATAATTCACGTCTTGTTGACGTTTTCTGATGGTGATCACAAACTGGAGGTCGTTCCACCTTTTTGTTTCAGTTGACCGTGTGTTTAAATCAGTGATGGATGCAGCTCCACTCTGTGTTAAACTAAGCTGGAACTTCCTGTCTTTGCAGCGCCACTTCCTGTCTGCATTGTTGTGTGTGTGTGTGTGTGTGTGTGTGTGTGTGTGTGTGCTGTGTGTTGTGTGTTAGAGGTGGCCCCCCGAACTTTGTCTGTATGTCTGTTTGTTTATGTGAAATGTATCTCCCCTTCCTCCCTCCTCAGTCAGTCCAGTCTCAGACATGGAGCTCTATATATATATATTTATATATATATATATATATAAATATTATATATATATAAATATATAATATATAAATATATAATTTTGTGTGTGTGTGTGTGTGTGTGTTGGGGGAGTCGGGGGTTGGTATCGGGCGGTCTGGGGGAGGGTCACACACACACACAGAGAGAGAGAGAGTGGGCTGAGGGAGAGTACAGGGGGTGAAGGGTGCTATTATCCACAAGGCTCAATGGACGCTTTGTGCCGGTGGCCACGGTGGGACGCTGGGACGGCGGGGAGAGGGGCCGGGCGGCGAGCAGCGCCCTGTCATAATGTTTTAGAACACACAGCGCAGGAGAGAGGAGGAGGTGGAGGAAGGGTCAATTAGATTGATACTCAGTGATGCTTTATGTAAAATAGTGCAAAGGTGTGAGCCTGAAGTGAAACATTTATTTTCATTATCAGTTCATCTCTGTAGTAATTGATTCAAAAAAAAATATTTTGATAATCCATTAATCAGTTTGAGCAAGAATAAAAATTAAATGTGAATATTTTCTGGTTTCTTTACTGCTCTATGACAGTAAACTAAATATATTTGGACAAAACGAGAAATTAGAGGACGTCATCTTCGGCTTTGGGAAACACTGATCGCCATTTTTCACCATGTTCTGACATTTTATTACACGGCTGTGTTGAATATTTGATTCTGATTGGTCAATCACGGCGGTCTGTAATTTCTGTATAGCAGAGCGTTGCTATGTATAACAGACCGTTGCTATGGGCGCAGTTCAGATCTCAGACTCTGGAGGACCATTTTTGTGTCAAAATATTGATTCCTTCAGTAAGTAGCCGTGTAATAAGCGGGATAATGTACAGCTAGCGGGTCACTGTTGTGAAAGAATCCTCTTCAGGGCGATGAGAGACCGCGATGCGAAGCGGAAGCATCACCCTGTCGGGGATTCTTACACAACACCTGATCTCTAGTATTTTATGATAAGTTGTTTAGTCTGTGAAATGTTGAGAAATGCTCATCTTTATTTCCCAGTCTAGACATCAAAGGTAGTCGATACTAATACCAGTGAATTTCCACGATTCTCGATACCCAATTATATACCACGGTAAAAAAAAAAAAAATAGGAAAATAATGAGACTTTATTCCTCAGGTAGAGATGACTGTAAGAAAACAACAGAGGCTTTACATACACACACACACTCTCTCTATATGATGACATAATGACATGGTGACAGCATTAGACCATTAAATATTTATTTGATTTGATTTATGTTATATTTTGATGACAATAAAAAAAAGCATAACTTTTCAGAGATTTAGCTATAAACAACAAAAGATAGAAATTCAGTTCAGTCTTTTCCCCAACGTGTGAAACCTCTTCTCGAACAAATAAATAAAGGATCTCTGAAAAAGTAAACAAACCCAACATCTCGACGCTGCTGCATGGCGCTCCGACACACAGAGAGCAGAGGACAGAAGCCTTCAGAGAGTTACTCGCCAAACGGAAAATCCACCCGCATTTGGCGCTTGTTAGTTTCGGACCCTGATTACAGGCATCGTATGGTACCTTCGGTACTGTAGAAAAAGAGTACCGTCACGTTTTTAGACTTTTGGCATCGACGCGGTACCGAAGTATCGGTTCTCGTGACAGCCCTATTTAGGACTCAGAGTTTAGGACTTGAGACTGATTTGTGACTTTCAAAACAATGACTTGGTGCCACTTCTGATGGTGATCTCTCAAAGTGGGGTATTAGAGTTTGGAGTGTGCAGTTTGACCTTCAACATGTTTTTTGGGGCATTTTTAAGCCCTAAATTAAGTAACAGGTCAAGAAAAAAAATTTGTTTTGACACATTGATTGATGAAGAGCCATAACTGTGATTTTGGCGTGACAGAGCTCTCCACAGTCCCGTGCCTACCTCAGTGCCACAAAAACTGCTTCACAATAAAATAATTCAAAACACATTTGTGAGGAATGCTGGCCAACCAGAAGCACAAAAACACGGATTCCAACCAGCTATTGATGTGTGAGATTTCTGCCGGTTGTGTCTTTTCCCCAGATGTCTGTGTTTGTGATTTGGTACACCATCCTGATATTTAATTACACGTTACGTTCAGTTTGATTTCGGTCTGGGTTTCACGTCGTAGAGGGATCTATTTCTAAGGTTTGCAGATGAAAAGGAGTAAAGTGTTTGTTGACTCACTTAAAGAGTGCATTGTTTTATTCATCATTTTATCTTTGTGACATATTATAGTTAAAATAGTTCTTTGAGATCACTCTTCGCTATCGGTATTGTATATTTCTTCTGCTACTTCCTGTCTCCTCCCCGACCTCCCTTCCTGTCTATTGAATTTCTTTTATTCTCGATTCAAAGCGTTTATTGTCATAAAAGCTGTAAAAACATGACGGCGCTGGCTCTGAATAATCACCACTTGTCTCCTGTTTCTGTGCAGACATTCACGGCGTGGTGCAACTCCCACCTGAGGAAGTCCGGCACGCAGATCGATAACATCGAGGAGGACTTCAGGGATGGGCTCAAACTCATGCTGCTGCTGGAGACCATCTCAGGTAAGGACGACCTCTAAAGCACCGGAAAAACTAAGCTCAGTGAAAGTTTTTAATTAAAGCTGCGATGTTTCACACAGGAGCCGCAGGGAAAGCCGTCCAGCCCACCACGCACGCACGCACGCACGCACGCACGCACGCACGCACGCACGCACACACACACACACACACACAGAGACAAACACAGAGACAAACACATGCTGATTTTCAAAGCTGTGTCTGAGCTGTCAATCAAAGTGTTTTCAGATGTTAAAGATGCACAACATCTCCAGGGCGTTTCCAACCTCAGTATGGATCACAGGCACTTAAAGGGACAGTTCATGTGTTTTGAAGTGGGGTTGTATGAAGTACTGATCCGTAGTCGGTGTATTACCTACAGTAGATGACGGTCGGCACGCCAACAGTTTGGAGAAACAGACAGGAGTACCAGCACGGGAGCAAAGCGATGTACTGCTGTGGACGGGGGCAGCAGCTAAACAGATTTTAGACACCTAAAAACATCGATATCAGTTTAAGTGTACGCTATATTTAGAATATTTTCACTGCTATTAGACAGCCCTTTCTGATGGAGAACTGAAGCTGTAAAAAAACAGTAATTTACCTCATAGAACACGGGGGTTGCCGGTCTACCGCTGCCTCGATCGATTAGTTTGATTGTGTTTTGGGCTGTACACATGTCGCATCTAAACAATTTTTTTTCCAATGTGCTTGGGAGGTTGCGCTCCTGTGCACCTGGCGTTACTAAGCAACCAAAACCGAGACCAAGATGACGATGATGAAGTCGCGATAATTTAGCAGTAAAAGCCTCGCTGACTAAACTAACACTAGCCGGTAAAATAGTGCGTGGGACAGATCATAAAGCTCTGAGTAGCTCTTCACTAAAATGATGAATCTCTCCTCCGTATATTTACTTTAAACTGATATTTACACAGCAAAGAAAAGACGTCTGCCGGCTGTGATTGGTTGTTCCCCGTCACATCACATACAATGCACGCTGCAGCGTTCAACTATTTTTATCTCGGGGCGTGACGGCTGACGGCCCCGAGATAAAAATAGGTGATTGGGAACGCTTGCATGCCGCGACGCTGTTGCTCTCACGTTTGAGCGCGCCGTCCGCATGTCTACATTGACAACAATGGATTTGGGGGTGCAAAAAAACGTGGCATGTGTATGGTGCATCCTTATTGTGTGACTTTGGTGTTATTAAAGGGTTAGTTTGGATTCACCAAAGTCACGTAATAACTCAAACACGGGGTCAAACTAAAGTTTTTTTTCAGTAGAGTCTGGTTGCTTTGGTGAGAGCAGGTAACGGCTTCAGTTCCCCGTCAGAAACACAGACTGTATATCTGTCTGACGGCGAGGTAAGCGTACACTTAAACTGATATTGATTTTTTAAAGTGTCTAAAAGGCGTTTTTCTGCTGCCCCCGTCCACAGCAGTACGTTACTTTGCTCCCGTGCTGGTACTCCTGTCTCCATCTACTGTAGGTAATACACTAACTATGGATCAGTACCTCGTACAACACCACATTAAAACCCCCGAACTATCCCTTTGAAGAAACAGTGGAAACACCCGGCTACAGATCATCTGTCATGGCCGCGGTCCTCTCCAGGTTTCTTGTGTTTAATTGCAGGTTGTAGCAGAGTAGATGAATGAAATCTGGCTTCCCGTTTCACGCCAACGTCGCTGCTGTTCCTTTAACTGTCCTGACTGACTGTTGTTCTGCTGAGCCTGTGGAAACATGCTCAGCTCTCGTCACCAACACAGCTCACTGTTTGTTTGTTCCCCTGTGTGTGTGTGTGTGTGTGTGTGTGTGCAGGCGAACGGTTACCCAAGCCTGAGCGAGGCAAGATGAGGGTCCACAAGATCAACAACGTTAACAAAGCCCTGGACTTCATCGCAGGCAAAGGAGTCAAGCTGGTCTCTATTGGAGCAGAGGGTGAGCTGGCATTCATGTGCACACATACAAATATAATAGATGCACATTACACCAAACACGTCCATCTGATGAGCTAAAACATCCCCAGACCTCAAACTACATCTCATTCCTCCATCTCCGTTCTTCTCAAGACAAACAGTAATGACCTTTAGACTCAGATGATCACTGAACAGGGTCTACCGGGCCTCTGTTTGGAGCTCAGTTAAAAGTAGGGATTCTTTTTGTTGCTTGTGATCAGTCTTTTAGTATTGGCTAAACCAAATCCAATATTTGTTTTTGTTAATTTTACCTCCGCATGACGGCTGCACAGCACACTGAGGCTAAAGTAATATTTCATTAAAGTAAGGGCTGTCAAACGCAAATTCGTTTTATTTCTTTAACGCATTAAAGCAACTTGGATGTAGAGTGAAGATACTGGCATCAAATGAAACTAAACAACCTGAGCAATCCATCGGTACCAACCATGTCATACTAGCTTGTCTCAAAGGAGGTTAAATAACGCTCCAAACTTACGCTACATTTTAGCGAGGAAAAGCTGTCATGGCCATTTTCAAAGGGGTCCCTTGACCTCTGACCTCCAGATATGTGAATTAGCTAACAGTTAACGCTAACTAGCTCTCGTCCTGCTGATTTCAACATAGATTTGTTGTTCACGATGAAGCATTAATCCCCTTGGTACCGAAATATATTTTTTTTCCATCACAAACTCAAATTCAGAGCATTAAGTTGATGCTCTTCTCTAATGACGTCTTTAGTTATTGCAGTTGTTACTAACAGAATAAACAGAACTGAACGGAGGTCCAGGTTTGGGGAACTATATCACTCTGTCCCGTCAGCTGGAGGACGGTGACCTTTCTCCTACTTTATCAGGACAAACGGGACGTTCCTGCCACATGACACGGCTGATACTGAAAGTTGCCCAAATTACTGCAATACTGCACACTCTGAACACACACACACACACACACACACACACACACACACACACACACACACACACACTCTGAACACACACACACACACACACACACACACTCTGAACACACACACACACACACACACACACACTCTGAACACATACACACACACACACTCTGAACACACACACACACACACACACACACACTCTGAACACACACACGCACACACACACACACACACACACACACACACACACTCTGAACACACGCACACACACACTCTTTCTGGCCTTCTATGAAAGCTGCCCACTAAAGGTCAAGTACTGGAAAGAGACGGAGAGAAAACTGCAGACTTAGAAGAAGGAAGAGGAAAAAATGGAGGGCTGGTGGTGAGGAGATGAGAGAGGAGGACGTCCTACACAAATAGTTGCTTCACCAGAAGAACATTTTCAACATTTAAATGCATCAATCTGGAGCACTTTGAGAGCCAGATTTATGAGGCTAGATGTGTGAAGAACTTAGTGCTCTAGTAAACACTTTAATCATAAAGGTCGTAGGGTTATGAATGCTGATGGCAAAAAGTCACACAGTATAATCATGCTAAACGAGTAGGGATGTTAATAATTAACTGTTTAACCGTTAACCGACATTAAGCATTTTAACCCATTAACGCTATCGGTTAAAACGGTTAAAAGAAATGTTAATAATGAACTCAAAAGCTGAGAAAAACTCATCACTTAAAGGAGGAAAGCTGGTCCACCTTAAGAGAGTCTGAGCCGGCGTTACAGATACAGGAAGTTGGCTCCCGTCTTGAGCTCGCTTGAGCGGAGGAGATGTAGCCTCGTAGCACTTATTCACCGACAAATAAACTGTACACACACTGTCTGCTACAGCTACGTTCACAGCTAGAACGCCACCGACAACACACACACACACACACACACACGGTCTGTCGGAAACTCGCTGAAGTTACGCTGCACTGACAGACTGTATGTACGGTGAGCACAAAGCTACCAACAGAGCTACAGATGCTAACGTAGCACAAACACACACACTGTCGGACAATCACTATCGTTAATCCGTGCAGACACACAGCTGACAACCTGCTAAACTAAACTTAATGTGCGGTGGAGACTTTTACTGGGAAAGTGGCTGCATGTCTGCGTCACTACACGCAGCATCGTAGCTGCTAAGTTAACGCTCCCGGACGGGTGAACGCGGGACTCAGTCTGTTGTGCTCACACACTGCAGCTGGTGCGAGGCACACATCTTGTTGGTTATCGGTTAACGAGGGTCGGTTATTGGTTAAGAACATTTTTCAAAATGAGCATCCCTAATCTGAGGTTAAGTGTCTTGCTCGAGGAGACTTTGACAAGTGACTGGAGGAGCCGGGGATCAAACCGCTGACCTTCCAATTGATTGGGCATCAACCTCGCATTTCTGCACGTATTGTCAAGAGAAAACAAATTGACTTGAAGCGTAAATAAAAGCTTCAGTTCAGGTTGCAGTTACGTGAGACTCAGTTGAGATGGAGCTGTGCAGACAGCTACAGCTAGAGTGAACAATCTAATTCAAACATCTTTTTTACCGTGTTGCTCTCTAGGGGCGTTTGCAGTGATTCGAGACCTTAAAGAGAAAGTGGGACAGGGCCGTTAAGTTTACTTCCAGCGTTCATGGGACAAACTGACAGCTGATTGATAAACTGGAAGATGACGCAGGTGAAAGAAGAAAGGAATGATGGATGCATAGTTTCAGTACTATGAGTGGAATGTGACCCAGACTACATACAGTACACACCTCCTCACTGACACACCATTGTGTTCATTAACCTGCCAGGTATCTCTGGATCGCGGTGGGAAAACTGAGATCATGATATTTGAAATACCAGACTAATAGCAGCTCAATTCATTTATTCATGTCTTTAGATGACGTTTTAAAGGCTAATATTGATTTCACTGCACACACCTTCACAGTCTAATCAATTAAATACCAATATTTGTCTCTTAAACGATCAACTGTATTTTATATCTTCAATAATTTAATGTATTTCATGAAAGAAATCCTGTTAAAGCAGCTCACCAGAAAGAGAAACCTGGAAGCTGTGGGACATGAAGTGCGGTTGTGTGTGGGCGTGTTGGCGTTATTAAATGAAAGAGCAGATGTAACGTTGTAAAAACAGTGAATCTAGATGCAACCAAAGAAATGTGCTGATTGATTGAGACAATTTTATTTATTTTATTTATTTTTGTGCAGAAATTGTGGACGGAAACGCCAAGATGACCCTGGGAATGATCTGGACCATCATCCTCCGCTTCGCCATCCAGGACATCTCTGTAGAAGGTACAACTTCCTGCTTTATGTGGGAGAGAGAGCCCTCTTGTTACTACGTTTTATAGTTTTGTGTCGTTGGATTATTTAATTTATCATCATTACTATTAGTTATGTGTCTACTTTTTGTTTAAATGTCTGTTAGTTTGGTGCATCTCAACAGATTTATCAGGCAGCCTTTTCCGACAAGGAACTGCAGCCGTTGTATCCATCTACGCTCTCTCCAAAGCCGCCAGACTCCATTGGAAAAAACACAAATCCTCGCAGAACACAGGAGTTGCTGGTCTACCGCTGTTTGTGCTATTGTGTGACTTGACAATAACACAAACAAACTAATCGAGGCAGTGGTAGACCAGCAGCTCCACCAGCAGGTTAAATTAGTGTTTTTTTCAATGGAGTCTGGTGGTTTTGGTGAAAGCATAGATAACGGCTTCAGTTCCCCGTCAGAAACATAGACTGTATAGCTGTCTCACGGCATGGTAAAGCCTGGTTCATGGTCGCCATAGTGAAGCAGACGCGAGGTGCGCGCGCCAGAAAATTGCGTCGAAGGCTAGGCAAGTTGTCGCGGTGCTCTGTCGTGCACCTCTACATTTTTCTAACTACACACCGACTGCTGCGCTGCACTTTTCGTCTCAACATGGATGCCTTCGGGGGAAAACTCGCGGAGCAGGTTCACCTGTACAGACGTCTCTACAGCTGTTCATTGAGAGACCACAGGGACGGTCACATGACATTAAATACTTGGAAAGAAACAGGCAACACACTGGGGAGAGAGAAGAGGCTTTCTGCTGCAGGCTGTGAAAGAATATGAGAGATCGTTTTGTAAAATCTAAAAAAAAAAAAAGGTCTCATGGAAAGAGTGGCGACCCGAGGGGAAGCACCGAGAGACAGAAAGTAACTTAGTCTTGGAGGTAAGCGACAGTAATTATTATAGTACACTGATGCATTGTTTGGCGGTACGTCGGTGTTTACTACTGTTGCCAGGCAACCTACTTTCCTTTCCGGTATCACTCGTTGACTTCTTGCTCATGGCGTTTTGGAGCATATTGCAACGAACAACGCGCTGAGCATAAACGCCGCTTCCGTGCATGCTTGTAGTGCGCGTGGCATCTACGGAGGCCTGCGCCACGGCGTCTCGCGCGAGTATAAACAAAGCTTAAAGCGGCTACTGTCGGTGATACACTGACTATGGATCAGTACCTCATACCCCACTTTAAAACACACAATCTATCCCTTTAAGTCTGTCAGAAAATGCCCATCACGAGTTCTCAGAGTCCAAGTTGACGACTTATTTTCTGTTACCAACAGTCTTAACACCCCGGACACTGATAAGCAATCAAACAGAAACAAATCCTCATCCTCCTTCACTTCCTGACGATGAACCAGCCGATTCATCACTAATCATTAATCGCTCATAAAGCCCAAACAACGATAGGTGTAGAACGCCTTGTTCATTCATTCTGCCTGATAAATGTTGACTTGGAGGATTGGCGCTCCTCCGTCAGCGCTGTGATGACTCTGTGGTGGCTAATTAAAACCGTCTGTGTTGAATTAACTCTGGTGGGCGTGGGCCACTAGAAGGAATATTGAGTCATATTTTTGATTCTCCATATTAGTGACTGATGTTTGTTCAGCCAGTAAACAACAACATCCTTCTGCTTTCAGTCCGCTGGTGAAGACTGAGTTCAGTTTATATTTAGCACGCTCAGAAACAGTGTTTTTCTCTCTGATTGAGCACCGTTAATGGAATAAAATAAGAGACTGACGACGAGACATTTCCTCTCTTCATTTCTGTTCACACACTAATCCAGAGCTCCTTTTCTTCTCCTCTCTCCTCGTTGCAGAGACCTCTGCGAAGGAGGGTCTTCTGTTGTGGTGCCAGAGGAAGACCGCTCCCTACAAGAATGTCAATGTGCAGAACTTCCACATTAGGTAACACACACACACACACACACACACACACACACACACACACTTTAAGTTTAGACTGATCTCACTTTTCTTTCTTTTTTTTTTTGCTCAAAGTCATTTTATTGGTATTCTGTACAAAATTCAATTAATCACAGAAATAATTGTAGAAACACATTATACCCCCCCCCCATCCCATGTTTCTGCTCCAACGAAGCCCCGTCCGTATAGCAATATAACTGCACCATTAAAGCTGAAGTAGGCGAGTAGGAGCAAATATGATTTAAAAAAAGTTATTTTTATAAAACGGTCGCTATATCGTGACAGTAGTACATGAAACAGGTAACCTGGAAAAAATCATGTGCCTCTGTTTCCTCCGGCATCTGCAAGATTTCACTTACTTATAATAATATATTATATATATATATATATATATATATATATATACTGCTATATATATATATATAGCAGTATAAAATAGCAGTTTAAAACTTCAATGTCAGTAGCAACCATTTTTTTAATGTAGATTAAAAAAGCTCTCCATAAAGCATAACATTTCTGAGCACACCCTCTTGTAGTATACAGTGACTCTGCTCCAGCACCAATTGATTTATGCGATTTTTATTACACGGCTGTGTTGAATACTCGATTCTGTTTGGTCAATCACGGCGTTCTGCGGTCTGTAATATCTGTATAACAGACCGTTGCTATGTATAACAGAACGTTGCTATGTATAACAGACCGTTGCTATGTATAACAGACCGTTGCTATGGGCGCAGCTCTGATGTTGAACTCTGGAGGACCGTTTTTGTGTCAAGTTATTGATTTCTTCAGTAATAGCCGTGTAATAAGCTGAATAATGTACAGCCAGCGGGTCATTGTTGTGAAATAAACCCCTTCAGGGCGATGAGAGACCGCCGCTGTGCGTCGAGGTGCAGCATCGCCCTGTCGGGGATTCTTTCACAACAAAGACCGGCTCGCTGTACATTATCCCTTACTTAATCCACATCCTAAAGGTTGGAGGGTGCTTCTCCTTCCATGAAGGAAGTAGTAGTCGTCTATAGATAAGAGCGATGCAAAAATGTTCATATTCTTTGCCTGGCGGCTGAGATGTATATATCTTGTGGTGCTACTCCGGATACTGCAGTAATAGCAGAAGGTTCTACGGGTACTTCCAAAAATTCTGAAAAGGTTTTTAAATATTGACGGCAAGAAACTATTTAGTTTTGGACAAAACCAGAACAAATGTGACAGGGTGGCTGGTGCTTGCCTGCATCGGTCACACATATCGGCCGATACTAACTTCACTTGAGACCAGTGAAGGCGATGCAAGACCTCACTTCTTTAAGGGTCTTTAGTGTTATTCTCCGGTGAAAAATCTGTTGACAGTTGATATTTTTGTGCCAGTTTTCAAGACATTTAAAGACCAAAAGGTTCTTCTTAAATTATGGAGCACTTCCATCACAATTCAAATCTTCATCTTGAGTTTAGTAAATCCTTTAACGGCGCTTTCAGGTTCTCTTGGGACATTTATGGTTAGCTGCAGTCTGCAGAGGAGCTTTCATGATATCAGAGCCGAACATATCATCATCTATTAAACAGAAACATCCAGACGCTCCCGTTTGTCCTGCAGCAGCTCACATAGCGGTATCTGACTGAACATGTTTGGGAATTTGTATGTATGTATCGATAGACGAACCATAAGATAGCACTGTCAGCAGCTCAGTACTCCTGAAATGAACTCCTGTAATGGTGTAGAAAGGTCGCCCCCTGTTGGAGAAACTGGAACACGTTTCACTGCTCTGAAGTCGTCAGAAGCCACTTCAACTGTTTTCAAGTTATGTCTTCAGACGATGTGACAGAGACTGATGCATCTAGCCCAAGATTTCTACCTGGATCCCTCTCTATGACCAAACAGATTTTCCTTTTTTCCTCCTTTAGTTTGTAGGTTTATTTGATCTATTTAGTTGATAGTTCAGTAGGAATTAGTATCAGCCAGAAAGTGAAGAACCTTTGAAATAGGAAAAAAATAGAAAAGAATATATACAAACTATTGCAAAATACGTGTAAATAAGCCAAAAATAATAAAAAATTTACACAAAAAGTAGTTTTATAGGCAGCTGAGTTTATGTGATTTATCATTGTCATGTTAATGTTATTAAGGCCCCGACACACCAGAAAGTGGGGCTGTCAGTCGGTGAGCGTCCGTGGCGTTCTCGCCGACCTTGAGACTTTAAAAACTAAGGGAGGATATCAAAAACAAAAAAAAGTTTCAGAGGCGTAGTTTCCTGCATTCTGGAGACTTTAAAAGAATGAAAACAACAAGATGATAAGCACACTGAAACGGCATTCTTCTGTTGCTGATAGGTGCGTGGTTTGTTTACATGACGTAACAGAAAGTGCATATTTAACTGCTTCAGTGTGGACAGAGAGGTTATTATAAATAAATATAATGATCACGAATATCTTGTTGGTTTCTTATTCTGTCAATAAGAAAACACAACAATGGAACGATATTATTCATCATTATAACGCACTAATAGCTCTCGATTATTAAAAATATAGATAATATTTAAATCCCTACGTGCATTTTTGGCTACGGCCACTAGGGGGGTTCAGTGAGCCAACACCTCAACTCATCTGTTGTCTCCTAACAGCTGGAAGGACGGTCTCGCCTTCAACGCTCTGATCCACAGACACAGACCTGAGCTCATCGATTACGACAAACTCAGAAAGGTACACGGCTTCACGCTATTTCAAACTATTGAAGCAACCTACAAACATTTCATTTCAAATGAGCAGTCATTAAAAAATGTATATCTAACTTCTGACGCTGTGATTGGTTGTTTAGGATGACCCCGTGACCAACCTGAACAACGCCTTTGAGGTGGCTGAGAAGTACCTGGACATCCCCAAGATGTTGGACGCAGAAGGTAGGTCTTCATTGTTATTACTGGATCGTCCTCCTGTGTATCTACTGAATGCAAAGTGTTAACGTTCAAACAACAAGTGGGCAGTAGTCTGATTAAGCAGTTAATTTGTGATTAGTTATTACATTTATTATGAACTGTTTGCAGGTCCCGATGCTTTCTGCTGTAGTCAAACTGTAACACAGACCAATCTAAACATCTAATTAAATCAATGTGTTGTAGTCAGTCATTCAATGTTTGTTAGATTTTATATAAACAACATTATATGCATGGTAAATTATAGTGTTTGAATTACACTGTAGCTTCTGGGGGAGCTGTATTTTTCTGTTGTGGGAGGGAACTGTACACAGAACTGCACTTTGTTATTGTCGTAATAGTGGTTATTTCCATAAAAGCACATAATTCAAATGATTATTTAAATTTAAAATCTTGTATTTGTATTCTGTTCACGTATGAATTGAGTTTGGATCGTCCTGTCAGCAGCTTGTTAAGTGTGTAATATGTGAGTGCATGCTGCTCCATGTGTGTCCTGTGCTGTTTGTATATATATTTATATATACAGTATATATATATGTGTGTGCGTCTTCATAACCACCGTCTCCCTTTAGACATTGTGAACACTGCTCGCCCAGATGAGAAAGCCATAATGACTTATGTGTCCAGTTTCTACCATGCCTTCTCTGGAGCACAGAAGGTACCCCCCCCCCCCCCCCCCTGACCTTGACCTTGACCTTTAACCCCGTCCGCGTTACTAACAAGGTGCTGCTTCCTGTCCAGCATGGCCTCACTCTCTCAACAGCGCTGCTTAAGCCCTGAGCCTCAACATGGACTCTGGATCTGTTGGGACACAAACACAAACAAACAAATAGTGTGAGTGGAACTGTGCTGATGAAAGCAGTAAATGTTCTGTCCACTCTATTGTGATTTATTCTATATATACAGTATATATATATATATATACACTATATATATATATATTCTGTATATATATATATATTAAAAAATAAATAAATAATAAAAACAATAATTGTAATAAATAATAATAAATGAAAAACAGCAATAATAATCATGAAAACCATGATAATGAAACATCATTGATGATTTAATGATAGCGAAACATAGTATTACTATGCTTCTTTTCCATATAAATATATAAACAAACATAATGTTAAAAGACACAACAAGAACACTCTTCAGAAATATGAAAATACATAAAATAAAAAAAATTAAAATAAATAGATACTGAATTATAAAATTAATATATAAATATAAAAAAATAAAATAAAAAAATGATTGTTATAAATAATAATAAATAAAAAACAGCAATAATAATCATGGGAACCATAATAATGAAACATTGATTTAAATAAAAAATAAATAAATAGTAAATTTAAAAAATGAATACTGAATAATACAATTTTAAATACATATATATATATATATATATATATATATATATATATATATATATATATATATGTATATATGTATATGTGTGTGTATATATATATATATATATATATAAACAATAATTGTAATAAAAAATAATGAAACATCATTGATGATGTAATGATAGCGAAACATGGTATTGCCATGCTTCTTTTCCATATAAATATATAAACCAACATAATGTCAAAATACACAACAAGAACACTCTTCAGAAGTATGAAAATAAATAATATATATATATATTTATATATATATATTAATATATATTAATATATATATATATATATATATATATTAATATATATATATATATATATTAATATATATATATATATTAAATTACATAAATAAATAATAAAAACTAATTGTAATAAATAATAAAAATAAATGAAAAACAGCAATAACAATCATGAAAACAATAATAATGAAAATAATATTATATATTTAATATATAACTTCACCTACTCAATGAATCAAACTGAAGGAACCACCTGATGAGTGTGTTTGTGTCCCAACCTTGAACTTGTGGCTCCAGTGTCCTTCAGCTCTCTTCAGGGTGACACTCGTCCTCGTCATCCTCTCCTCGTCATCCTCCTCTCCTCGTCCTCCTCCTCCCATCAGGGGGGGGTGGGGTGGGTGATGGTAACAGGAGGAACTTGAAGACCTAAAGAGGGAGCCACTATCTCTTCACAACCTTCGCTCTCACATCCTGTAGGGAGCGATGACCATGTAGCTTTGGGTATCTTTGGCTTCACTCTCTCTTTCTCTCTCTCTCTGTGTTTTCCTTCCTTCGCCAACCTCTCTCTGTCCTGCTGGGTGCTGGGTGATGCGTAGACATCGTGGGTACGCTGCGGCCGGATGAGAAGGCCATAATGACATATGTATCCTGCTTCTATCATGCCTTCTCTGGCGCACAGAAGGTGAGCTTCTCACGCTGCAGACTCACATTAACAGGGTTTCCATCAATCATCATACAGAGGGTTTTATTCCCAGATAGCGATCTGTTTCCTTTAGTGAATATCAGCTAGTATCAGAAAATGGGTCAAAATCACAGGAATATACTGTTGCTTTATGCTGCTTTATGTTTCCCGTCATTGGATACGACTGAAGAGGAAATCAGGTTATAGTTTTATAGAGGTCATCTCTCTGGAAACTCAGAGTAAGTCAGGAGATATCAGCAGAGTAGGAGCATGATGGGAACTCTGACAACAACAATATCAAACGCTTTCTGATGCTTCTGTTTCGGGTTCTTTGGACATCGACTGTGTTTCCCTAAAAGAGATTTGCTTTATGGGTTTTGAGTTTAACGGGTAACAAAGCAGACCTTTATTACTTTGGGAAACGCTGGTTGATGTCCCTCCAGTTTCTCTTCAGCTATTAACACTTCTCAACTCTAAATGTTTTTTATTGTATGATATCATTTTGTATATATATGGAATATCTTAGACTTTAAATATTTAAACTCACCATGTATGATAGAACAAATGAAAAGTTTGTTGTACAGAATATAAATCAGCTTTAAGTGTGTGTACTGTTTGTTTTTATTCCAGTGGTTCAGTAGTGTAATAAGACCGTAGGCAGACCTACTGATGTGGACTACAGCGCTACATGAACCTGTAACTAGACGTACGGACTGACTCCTGAGTTGTGACAGGAGACGCATGGAGCTTTAAAACACACAGATTGATTTTTTGGCACATTCAAACTAACCATGAACAGCTGGAGCATGTTTTTATTAGTCATTTGGCTTTTATTGATTTGAGTTTATGTGCACTTTTTTTAATAATCAGTGACTTTATGGTCAGATTATACGACGGCGTTTTAGGGCCATTGTAGGTTAAAAAAAAAAAAAAAAATTACGGAGCCGGGGGAGGGGTAATATTGTGAGAAAAACTCGAAATTTCCAAGATTAAATTAATAAATTTACGAGAAAAAAACGTGGATATTCTCTGAGATTAAAGTGGCAAAATTTACAATATTAAAATATCCAATTTTTTTTCTCGTAAATGTGCAACTTTAATGTCGGAGAATATTCAAGTTTTTTTCTCGTAAATTTGCCACTTTAATCTCAGATTATCCTCGTTTTTTTCTTGTAAATGTATGACTTTAATATCAGAGAATATCAACGTTTTTTCTTGTAAATTTATGACTTTAATCTCAAAGAATGTCCATTTTATTTGATTTTTTTTACCTACAGTGACCCTAACACGCCGTCGTAGATTAATTCCTATTCACTGCCTGTGTGTGGAGTGTGTTCGCACAAATCTGGAAAGCAAAAGCTATTAATTATTCTAACGTTGGTGATGACAGCCCAGGTCGAGGTAGTGATAAGGAGCAGTAGACGCTTATTTTCAGTTTGTTTGTGTGACTTATAGTGAATAGTCTCACTAAGCTTTGACTGTTTTATCCAATCACTGTGAGCGCTACTCATCACCGTGTCTCCTGATAGGCTGAGACGGCCGCCAATCGTATCTGCAAAGTGCTGGCTGTCAACCAGGAGAACGAGCAGATGATGGAGGACTACGAGAAACTGGCCAGTGAGGTGAGGTCGAAACCTTTCAGCATGTTTAATGACCTGACCTCACATTTCAGATACACCGGTCAAACGATGTTAAGACGTTCTGGGAAGACCTGAGAACGTGTCGGAGCCTCTTTTCCAACGGATGGTTTGTTTTCCTGGCTGACTTCCTGTCTGCCTCCAGCTGCTGGAGTGGATCCGTCGGACCATCCCCTGGCTGGAGAACCGAACCCAGGAGAAGACCGTGAATGACATGCAGGCCAAACAGGAGGACTTCAGAGACTACCGCTGTGTCCACAAACCACCCAAGGTAGAGAACAACTTCTGCAGTGCTTTCTGCTCCCATAAATATGCAGAGGAATATGTGAGAAGAATCTTGATCTATGCATACTTGCCAGCTTGGATCTATGTCCTGACGCTGCATTCAGTACTTATATATATAAGAGGTTCTTGTTTTCTCTGCTGAATGTGTCCCCTCATGTCTTCAGGTCCAAGAGAAATGCCAGCTGGAGATCAGCTTCAACACTCTGCAGACTAAACTGAGACTCAGCAACAGACCTGCCTTCATGCCATCAGAGGGACGCATGGTGTCTGTATGTATGCAGATCATAGAACTCATTCGTATGAAAAGAGTCCACATCTGAAAACATTTGAATGTTATTATTAGTTGTTATAGCCTGCAGAAAATCTGCACAGTTGAAGGATTACTGTCAGTAACTGCTGCTGTTTGGTGTCAGGATATCAACGGAGCGTGGCACACTCTGGAGGGAGCAGAAAAGGGCTACGAGGAGTGGATCCTCAGCGAGATTAGACGTCTGGAGAGACTGGAGCATCTGGCCGAGAAGTTCCACCAGAAGGCTGCTATCCACGAGTCCTGGACCGATGGTACGTAAAGGGTTAACACACACACACACATATATCCACACTGGGGGAACAAACTGTACACTGTGCTGAATCGCCTTTCAGGGATCAAGTTGGATCCTCTTCTTTTGCTATACATCTGGCCTCCAGACCGTTAAATTAGCAAAATAAAATGCCAAAAATCCCCCCCTAAAGAGCTGTACTCAGGAAATCGCCAATACATTCGACCATCCTCGTCCTCGTTATCATCTGCTCAGGAATTCGCTGGCTTCCGCTGCACATCAACTTGTAAATGAAAGCGTAAGCGCTGATTTAAGTGGCCTCCGTATGACTTAAATCTGACTTGAGCACTAAGGCCTGCAGTGTGAACGCGGCCTAACGCCACATTCACACCAGAGCAGCGGCGAAGTGCGGCCTGCGGCAAGAATCTAAAAAAAAAAGCTGAAAAAGTTAACACCCCCGGCATGTTCAGAGACTTCCAGGTTCAGTGGATGAATGAATTGTATGTGCATGCAGGTAAGGAGGCCATGCTGACCCAGAAAGACTACGAGACCTCCACCCTGTCAGAAGTCAAGGCGTTGCTACGGAAACACGAGGCCTTTGAGAGCGACCTGGCAGCCCATCAGGACCGAGTGGAGCAGATCGCCGCCATCGCACAGGAACTCAAGTAAGGAGGAAGAAGTGTGGAGTGATGAACGGCGTGTAAAGAACAGTAATACCAAAGAGAAGGAACTCTGGTGCTGTTTTGACATCAGCCGCTAGATGGTGCTGCTGGGCGCTGATGTTGCGATGAAACAAACAATTGACTTTAACTTCTTATCAATATACATTCTTTGTTAATACTCACTCTACAGAACTGAATCATTCACCTCTCTGTGTGTGTTTTTAGCGAGCTGGACTACTACGACTCTGCCAGCGTCAACGCTCGCTGTCAGAAGATCTGTGATCAGTGGGACTCCCTGGGAGCTCTCACCCAGAGCCGCAAAGAGTCGCTGGAGGTACGACTAATGTGTCAGTCTGTTGTGTGTGTGTGTGTGTGTGTGTGTGTGTGTGTGTGTGTGTGTGTGTGTGTGTGTGTGTGTGTCATGGTGGACAAGATCATAGGACACTGAATAATTTCCCAGTGATGCATGATGTCAGGTGATGTCTCTGTACTCTGTCCTAGGATCAGCCGCCTCAAGTATTAATATCCACACGTTGAAATTCTTGCCATTAATTCAATAAAGTTAATTTTGATAATCTGTTTTCTCGCCAACAGAGGACAGAGAAGCAGCTAGAGTCGATAGATGAGCTTTACCTGGAGTACGCCAAGAGAGCGGCGCCCTTCAACAACTGGATGGAGGGAGCGATGGAGGACCTGCAGGACATGTTCATCGTCCACAACATCGAGGAGATCCAGGTGAGCGGTGCAGACAGGTGCAACACCTGAAACCGCCTCAAATACTGCTGAGGTCCAGGAAGAAGAGATGAAGCAGTGATTCTGGGGGTTTAAGTCAACACAGACCATTAGACGATGGAAAACTGCGAGGGGTCGAGACCTTGAACCTTTGTTAAACAGGACTGGGAGCAAATGAACATTTATCTCAACAAACATACAATAGTTCACTAAGAGGTGTAAACTAGATCATAAGATGGATTTTATTCTAGTTGCTGTCTGATGAGGTAAAACCAGATGTGTGTTGTTTCCTCCCTCAGGGTCTCATCACAGCCCACGAACAGTTCAAGTCCACCCTGAAGGATGCCGACAAGGAGCGCGAGGCCATCCAGGCCATCCAGGCGGAGGTGCAGAAGATCGCCCAGAGCAACGGCATCAAGCTGAGTGGAGCCAACCCATACACCACCATCACACCCGAGAGCATCGACAGCAAATGGGAAAAGGTGGGCTGTGCTTTTGTAATGATTCTCATCATGTTGCATTCACACCAAGAGCGAAGCAAATTGTTTTTTACTTTATTAGTAAAAATGTCTGTAAACACACGTCTCTGTTTCAGCTGTGAGTGTTTCTAATGTGTGTGTTTGTGTGTTTGCAGGCGATGGACATGGTGCCTCAGCGTGATAACGCCCTGCAGGATGAGCTTAACAAACAGAACTCCAACGACAATCTGAGAGCCAAGTTCGCCACACAGGCCAACGCCGTCGGCGCCTACATACAGGAAAAAATGGAGGTAATGGATTAGCCCACGCAGTCGGTCTGACCGACCGACCGACTGTCACCACACTGTTGAAGCGGTTCATGTTTTGCACAGCTGTGTGTAGTTGGTCATAGTTTACAGGCCAACCGTGAGCTCAGAGTCGGCAGCTTTAGGAACAGTTTGAAGTGTGCTTGTTCACTGTGTTTATTCATGTTCTAGGGCTGTTAATCAATTAAAATATTTAATCGCAATTAATTGCATGATTGTCCATAGTTAATCACGATTAATCACATTTTTTATCTGTTCAAAATGAACCTTAAAGGGAGATTTGTCAAGTATTTAATACTCTTATCAACATGGGAGTGGGCAAATATGCTGCTTTATGCAAATGTATGTATATATTTATTATTGGAAATCAATTATCAACACAAAACAATGACAAATATTGTCCAGAAACCCTCACAGGTACTGCATTTAGCATACAGATCAGAGGTCAGAGGTCAAGGGGCACCTTTGAAGATGGCCATGCCAGTTTTTCCTAGCTAAAATTTAGCGTAAGTTTGGAGCGTTATTTATCTTCCTTCGCGACAAGCTAGTATGACATGGTTAGTACCAGTTGATTCCTTAGAGTTTTTCGTTTCATATGATACCAGTATCTAGCTTTAAAACTGAGCCCGGTTCAACCTATAAATCACAAGTTGCGTATATGCGTTAAAGAAATTAATTAAAACAAATTTGCGTTATTATCGTGTTAACTTTGACAGCACTAAACTCTACACATCAGAAGCAATAAAGTGCTGCATAAACATCTGTCAGTCACCAGACAGAGTTACCTGTCGGTCTGTATAACTTCCTGTTTACTCCTCTGGTTCGTTGACCAGAACCAAAATACAACAAGGTGTATGTTTTTTCTCCTCTTGGTCCCGACTAAATTAACCGATTACCGGTGTGAAAGAACGCTGAAGTCACAGAATGAGGTCTTTATTATCACACATGTTAACTCTAGAAAGGGTTTTTATTTGCCGGATAGAGATTTCACACTGTGCTGCATCTATAAACTGTTCATGTGTAGGATTAACAGGACGGTAAACTCTGTGTGTCGGCAGGAAATCGGCAGGATATCCATCGAGATGAACGGCACCCTGGAGGACCAGCTGACCAACCTGAAGGACTACCAGACCACCATCATGTCTTACATGCCTGAAATCAACACGCTGGAGGGAGACCATCAGCTCATCCAGGAGGCCCTCATCTTCGACAACCAGTACACTTCCTACACAATGGAGGTAACACACACACACACACACACACATCTAATCTTTTTGTCTGTTCAAAATGTTCCGTAAAGGGAAAAATAGCCGACAAAATTAAGAGAGAAAACATTTTGACTTAAATTTGATGACTTTCGGTGACTAAAACTGAACTAAATGTTTTGACTATGAACGATAAAAATGACTAAAAGGTCAGTGTATCTTTTAGTCATTCGATTTTTCCTTTCACAAAAGGATATTAAAATACAAAAAATGAGTGGTTATTGATTTTCATTTTAAAATACAAAAATTTAAATTCTTTATCGGGGTCAAAAAGGGATGAACTAAACTTAAAAAACGGGTTGATTTTAATTTTTTTATTTCTAAAAACAAAAAATTAAATCATAGAAGACAGAAACGAAAAAGAAAAAAAAAGTTTTTTCATATTCTGCGACCGGAAGTTGCTCTAGAGCGCGTATGAGGCGTACAAGAAAGTAAAGAGAGTAAAACTCTGGTGTGTAACATGTTTCCTCTCTCTCTCTCTCTCTCTCTCTGCAGCACCTCCGTGTGGGCTGGGAGCAGCTGCTGACCACCATCGCCAGAACCATCAACGAGGTGGAGAACCAGATCCTGACAAAGGATGCCAAGGGCATCAGCCAGGAGCAGCTCTACGAGTACCGCGCCTCCTTCAACCACTTTGACAAGGTCAGGGGCCGAGCTCTGGGGGGGCCGCCGCTTATTCATTTATTATTCATACTCACTGTATCACCGTGTTAAAGAGGCTGACAGGACAAGCAGTACTTGGGTTGGGAGCTATTGTTTGTGCCATCAACTACACAGTAGCTCTTTGTTCAAAGTAGAAGTTTGGAGACATGTTTCAACTTCTTCTCTCTATGCTGTTTCCGTCTACGAGGGACGCAGGATTGTTTTCCCCCAAAAGGGGGCGTGGTCATGAGAGCCTACTCTGGATGACGTATTGCCGGTCTGATGTATGTAAACAACAATTATTTAATTAGATTTTCTTACCCGTTATATGACAGCATAAACCATGCAGAGCAGTAAATATATACTGTCGTTTTAATTATACACTGACACGTTGCACGCCACTTCATCCCAGTAAATTACATACCAATGATGATTCAGCACCACGCACACCTTTAGCTCTCAACCCAAATACTTATTATGTTATATAATAATCACTGGCAGTGTGTAATATTACTGTACGTTATCAGCTGGATTTAGCCGGTTCTATATGGATATGTAACATGAGTGAATGAATGTTTAGACCTTACAAGGAGGTGAGAGAGGAGCCAAGCGTGTGAGTATTCACCCTGATGTTTCACACTGGAAGAGCACATGTTGGGAAGGTGTTGTGTTCAGGTGTTGGCAGAGAAGAGTGTTTCGGTGTGTTCAGGTGCCGTTGGTGGCTTTTTATTTTAGCTGAGTGGGCGACGAGTGAGGAAATGATGTGGGCATCCCATCATAGATCCATGAAACAAGACTGTTAGTTAAAGGGCTAGTTAGAAGTGGCGTTGTATGAGGTACTGACACCGTCATTTACCATCTCACACCACTTATGTGTGTGCGTCACTTTGTGTGTCACTGGTTCATGCTACTGTCTGACACTCACCCATCACATCTCACCAGAGTTTCTGGTGTTCACACGACACATCTTGTGTTCCTTTACAGCACGACACTAGAATCTTTGAATATCTCAGTCTACTTTAATAGTATCCTACTGTAGTTTTAATCAGAAAACATTTTAGTGAGTTTTTATGTTGCTGTGAATTAATTTGAATTAGGGCTGTCAATCGATTGAAATATTTAATCGCACATTTTTTTTATCTGAATCAATCTAAAATTCAACCTTAAAGGGAGATTTGTCAAGCATTTAATACTCTTATCAACATGGGAGTGGGCAAATATGATTGCTTTATGTAAATATATGTATGAATTTATTATTGGAAATCAATTAACAACACAAAACAATAACAGATATTGTCCAGAAACCCTCACAGGTACTGCATTTAGCATAAAACAATATGCTCAAATCATAACAGAGGTCAAGGGACCCCTTTGAATATGGCCATAGCAGTTTTTCCTCACCAAAATTTAGCGTAAATTTGGAGTGTTATTTAACCTCCTTCATAACAAGCTGGTATGACATCTCGTTATTATCGTGTTAACTTTGACAGCCCTAATTTTAATAATAATAATTGAAATAACTGGAGATGTGTTGAAAAAGGGTCCATCATGGCTGCCTGTTGAGTCGTGTGCGTTGACATTGTCTAAACATCCATGAATGTCTGTCCGTCCCTCCGTCCGTCTGTCCCTCCATCCTACATGTCCTCATCGTCTCATCGTGCATTGCTGTGGATCTCATGGTCACCTCACCACCACCATCCCCTCGTGTCGCAATTGGTTCATCCTCATGACGTGGCGCTCTGTCATTGGTCGTTTGGCCGACCTCAGGATCACAGCGGGGCTCTGATGGCCGAGGAGTTCAAGGCCTGTTTGATCAGTCTGGGCTACGATGTGGAGAACAACAAGCAGGTAGGAGCGAAAGGAGGGAAAGGAGTTGGTGTTTTGTCGGGTCTCTGAGCAGGAGAGCAGAGCGGAGATCACCGCCAGTTGGTCTGAATTAACGATAAAGCGTTTTCATTGATTGTGTAAAGACACAATGAGAAGGATTTTCCTAAAACAAAACGATGTATTAGAGATTACCACGATTACTAATATGATATCATCATGAAACAGAAATTTATGAGTTTAAATATACAAATGAGGCATGATCTAACGCTAACTTTTGGTAAATTTAGGAGAAATCTACAGACTCAAATAGACAGAGTAGTAAAATAAACATTTAAATGTGTATTTTAGTCTGAAAGAAGTTATGGAAGCCCAAAACCTCAAAATGGAGCAGTGCATGAAAACAGTGTTTTAACCTGTAGTGTCTCCTCCTGCCTTGATTTGACAAACTTAATGATTCTGCTTGTATAAAACGACCTGGTCGGTGATGAGTCAGCGCTCCTGCTCTGAGGCTCGTGATGAGCTCGGGGGTGGGGGGGTCACTGGGTCAGACGGGGTTTGGTCCGTCAGCATGGAGGACAGAGAAGAGATGTAGCGTCCCTGTTTGTCCACCGGGGGTCTCTGTTGCTTTGTGCTGTTTCAGGCTCCCTCTCGCCTCTCGTCTGTCTGTCAGGTTTTTACTTTCGCTGTTAACTGTTTGTGCTTTTTTATCTCTTTCACCCCCCAAACATCACTCACTCTCTCTCTCTGCAACGTTTTGATATCTCTATTTCTGTTCATCACTCTTTCCCTCTTTTCATCCTCCTCTCTGCCACTTGTATATCTCTGACTCCCCTCTCTCATCAACCTCCTCCCCCCCTCGCCGTGGCCTTTGCTGCTGTGCTGTGGCGGTCCCCACAGAAGCGATCAGGACAGATGGTCTCGGAGGATTTCCGTGCTCTACTCATTTCTACAGGAAACAGCCTGGTACTGCTGCTGCATGATGCTCTCCTCTCGCAGGGTGTCCGCAGGTCCAACAAACATCAATTCAAAGCCTTTAAATGACGGCAGTGAATGATCCCAGATCTCCCATCATGCTAGATTACCATTTAATGATTAGTGCTGGATATCCATCTATATCTATCTTGTATAACCAAAGAACGTATGTTGCTAAGAAGTGAAAGGCGATGGTTTGTTCCATTGCAACATCAGTGTTTCCACCATTTTTGGACTGAAAGCGACTACCGGACGCCAGTAAAACGTCCGCCTACAAAAAGCCGTACAAAAGTAAAACAATATTCTATTGTCATATTTAATGTCTCTACTGAAATGGCCTGTGTTGAACGATACGAAAATATTATAAATATGCATACTATTATAACTATTTACTTATTTATTTATTAAACTTTTTGCCCGGCTGCTTCCCAGAGGAGCATAAAGTGAGCGATGGACATAAATGGAAGTGAGAAAAATCCAGCACACAGATCAGAGGTCAGAGGTCAGAGGTCAAGGGACCCCTTTGAAAATGGCCATGCCAGTTTTTCTTCGCCAAAATTTAGCGTAACTTTGGAGCGTTAGTTAACATCCTTTACGACCAGCTAGTATGACATGATTGGTATCGATGGATTCTTTAGGTTTTTTCTATTTTCATATGATATCAGCATCTTCACTCTAGCTTTAAAACTGAGCCCGCTACAAACTCCAAAATATCGATTGTGTTAAAGAAATTAGTGACGTTAAAACAAATTTGCGTTAACGCGTTTAACGTGTTAAAGTATACATCTATAAATATTGGCTATTTGTTTGAGTTTAAATTATATTTCGATGTGATGTCCACCTGCAGACACCCTGCTCTCTCTCTCTCCCTGATCCTCTCGCTGCTGCTTCTCTTACTTTATCTCATCTGTGTTGCTTCTCTACGTGCTGCCCGTCTTCTCTAGTCGGTCGCTACTGACTGAAGGAAAATATCATTTTTCACGAAGACCATCCAAATTATACGCAGCTGTTTGTCCTCAGTGTCCTCACCTGTCTGTCTCTCCCGTTGATATTAACCCATGATGTCATGTCGTGCATGTGTCAAAGTGTGAAATATAAAATATTTGGACCGCAATTAACAACTTTTACATCTTCTCTGTACTGACTCTGACTCGGTCCATTTCCTGGAGGTCCTGATGTTTTACACACTTTAAAGTACTGTCTGTGTGTGTGTGTGTGTGTGAGTACAAAGTGCTGTCTCTCCTGGGTTAACCTGTTGTTTCTCGGTTGCCAGGGAGACAGTGAGTTTGCTCGCATCATGGGCATAGTGGACCCCAACGGCAGCGGCGCCGTCACCTTCCAGGCCTTCATTGACTTCATGTCCCGGGAAACAACCGACACGGACACCGCAGACCAGGTCATCGCCTCCTTCAAGATCCTGGCCGCTGATAAGGTCAGTGTGGGTTTTATCATGCACAATCATGCATTGTTTTATTAGTTTGTGTCTTTATTTTAAATTAAACATAAAGCTCCCGTTAAAAAGAAAACCAGATGTTCTAATTAAAGTTGCCGAGGCTTTTAGGAATTTTATTTTCCTTTTTTTTCCGCTTTCTTTTAAAATGTAGTTGGTTGAACATAATTGAATACAATTAGCTTTAATCTCAATGTGGTCTTTAGAGACATGATTCCACACACACTGAACCTTCCTCTCGGTTTCTATCAGACCTTCATCACCCCCGAGGAGCTGAGGAGGGAGCTCCCCGCCGACCAGGCGGAGTACTGCATCGCCCGCATGGCGCCGTACACGGGGCCCGACGCCGCCCCCGGAGCCCTCGACTACATGTCCTTCTCCACCGCCCTGTACGGAGAGAGCGACCTGTAGAGCAGGCTAAGAGGAAGAGGAGGGCTGGACGGACGAGGGAGGGAGGGAAGGAGGGAGGGAGAGGAGGAAGAAGAAGAGGGGCGGGAAGGTAGAAAGTTATTCTGTGCGTAGAGAGGACGCCAGGAATCGAGCGTTTTGGAAGAATTTGAGTGGCGGTTGTGAGGTGCCCCTGCGTGTGCCGGTTTAGAAATCATCAGAAGTGTTTTTAAGACTCTTGTTGAGCTTGTTGATATTGATAGTTGAGTTTTTGGCCTCTGTGGAACGTTTTCCAGCTCCGTCGTGTCGTAAACAGATCAAGAGTTAATCGTATATGAACAGGCATATCCAGGGGCAGCTGTGGGACAGTTGCTCTGTAGTGCGGGTCCTTAGCTTCACCCTCTCTGCCTTTGTGGGGTCAAACTGGGGAGGGACGGGGGGGGCACAAGCTAATCTGATACTTATGCTAATTTTTGTTTATTTTATTATAATTTCTTTCTTCTTGCCAGAGGGGGGTTCAGGGCCGGGGCAGGGCGGCGTGGGGTTTGACGTGGCGACTGGCGAGGTTTGTGTATTAGATCCTAGAGAGATATATGCTGCGGGGTCAGGGGTCGGGAGGGTGGGGGAGGGGGTGTTGACCAACCAGAGATAAAATGACATATTTACCCATAATTCCCATGTTGCTGGATAAGGTGACCTGTCTAACCTCAGCTCTTTTTCCTCCTTCGGTCTGCTTTTTTTTGTGTTTATTTTCTGGAGCAGGTGGGTGGTCGGGTCTTGTCGGGTCGGGTTCGGTCTTGTCTGGTTGGGTCTGGTCGGGTGGGGTGGTGGTGGTGTTGGTGGTGGTGGGAGGGCGGGGCTCAGCGCTGTACATACTTATTTTTTCAGTGCGAGGAACGACACACACAGTCCCAGTTGTTGAGAATAATGGATGGCAGGCTTTCCAGTAGGGCAAAGTAGAGTGACATTTATTATTAAAAAAAATAAAATGACAAAACACAGAAATTTAAAAGCCAATGATAGCGACACCGAGAGAGCAGTTTCACCAGTGGATAGGTTTGAGCTTCCAGAAGGTTTTTCTTTTTTTTTTTTTGTCTTTTCGCAATGGAAAAAGTTGGTAGCCATGAAGTTGAGGCTTGTGTACCTAAAAGGCCTTCTCCTGTATAAATATCCCATGACAGGCAACACCATAATTATCCACAAATATTTGCTTCTGTGAAACTATTCTCCTCCTGGGGTGGGCTTCAGGTGCTTATTTAAATACAAAAACTATACATTTATATGATAGGAAAGATTGTAGTAGTCAAAGTTAGTCCAGTTTTATATACCAGAAATCGTACACATGCAGAAATATACTCACGTGGATGCATTTGATTGGCTGAATGAAGGTTTCTTGCACTTCCTGGAATTCTAGAGCTGCCGCAAAGCTCCCCCCTGTGACATTTGGAAAAAATGGTGGAAGTAATAAAATAAAATAAATGTGCCTGTTGGTGGCTACAGCCCTGTCACTCTCTCTCTCCCTCACTCTGCCACGTCCTCCCCCTTTCTCTCCCCCTCTCTCTCGCTCTACATCCCGTCATTTGTCTCTGAAGAAAAGGGAAAGAAAATTTACTGCAAGGAAGGAGGGAGGGGAAAGATCTTTATGTAAACATTCCATTATGTGCAAATATTAAAAAAGAAAAAGAGGAAATTGTTATGTAATAAAAAAAAAACTATGCAATCATAATGTGTTCAATATCTGGGGAAAGTCGTGGGCATCAATCAGGCCCTCCCTGTCTAAATTAAACAGAGGATTTCTCCAGTGTTTGTTGGCTGTTACGGGGGTGAGGAGGGGGAGACAGACAGACGGAGGGACGGAGGGAGGGACAGACAGGGAAGGAACTGAGAAGAAAAGACTCGGACCAAAAGCTTGTTTCTTTTTTTTCTCTCCTTTCTCTTTTTCCCCTGCGAGGTTGGAGAGAAATGAACTCTGGAATTGTGATTTTTCCTTTTTTTGTACTCTTTAATATCAAACCTTATCTGCTGTACTGGAAACTGCAACGCCTTCTGTCTCTAATGATGAGTTTCACAAAGCACACATAAAAGTTTCCTTACAAAATACCTCCGCTTGTCTTCATGTCTTTTTTTCTTGTCCTTGTCTGTCTGTGTGAAAAAAAAGTGAAGCTGAAACATCTGGATCGCCCCCTGGTGGTCGGCTGCAGTATAGGTCATAAACCCGCCGCCTCCATGTTAGCGGACGGGACATGAGCCAATAAAAGTCAAAATACATGTCAAATAAATATTCCTCAAGGTGGTTTCTGTCATTTAATGGAGTTCTTATCATGCTGATGTTTGTTCAAGTTTTTCTAAGATTGGTTCAGGTGGATGACCTCGATAACGTGGCTCCACCGCCCGATCACTACTGCGCAGACTCCGGCTCCAAATGACAGGAAAATGTCCAGATGAGCCCGACTATGTAAACAAATCACGGAGAAGATTGCACAGAGACTTCATTCTCTGCTCAGGTAGACATAAGGCAAGGCAAGGCAAGGCAGCTTTATCTGTAGAGCACATTTCAGCAACGGCAATTCAAAGTGCTTTACATAAACATTCAAGAACATTGCGAGAAAGTGCAAAAGAACATTAAAACATAATTAAAACAGTTATAAAAACATTAAAGATTAGAAATTAGAATTTGGTGCATAAAAACTGAACGCTGCATGTTTAGTTCTGACTCTGGGGACACTAAGCAGAATTGATCCAGATGACCTGAGAGGTCTGGCTGGTTCATAACATAGCAGAAGATCATTACTCCTCTATATCTTTATTTATAAAAAGTTGTTTGATGCTATATTATTAATGCTCTGGATATTGTATAGAGAACTGTTAACCTTCAGTTCAGTCTGGATGTTAATCATGAGGTGTCAGGAGGTGTCAGGAGGTTCAGGAGGTTCCAGACTGCAGCAACCTGCATGTCTTCATGTTGCTGCAGCTCCATCAGTGAGGTGGGAGGTGGAGCTCCGCCAGCAGCAGACCTGATGGATCTCGGACTGTTTTTAGGCTCGAGGAACGGAAATGGGCAGTTCCTTGTGGAGAGGAGAGATGTGCGCACGCAGCACCGACCTGCTTTTACGCGCGCTGAAGTGCCACTACACTATACCTGGAGCAGCTCGAGACCTCCAGACATGTTGGTGACATCAGAAAAATTGACGGTGTTTGTTTAGACCCTTCCTCCTCCTCCTTCTCCTCCTTCTCCTCTTCATCATCATCATCATCAGCTGCTCTTCAGTCTGGCTGTTGTAGCTCCGCGCGCACTGGAACCCCGGTTCACCTTCAGAGCGCGCGGCCGCTCCTCCTCTGGTCACCTGTGGCTGCAATGATGCTCGCGCTCACCTTCACCTGCCGCGCGCTACTTGTCTACCTGCTGTCGGAATCAGTCCGGACCGACAGAACCAGACCAGCGGTAGGACCCGGACTCATTAACTAACCTGGACCCGGACTCTGTTACTAACCCACTAACAAGCAGCCTCCAGCTGTTTACTGAACTAGTGAAACTTCTGTGGTGTTGATGCTCAGATATATATATATATATATATATATATACATATATATACATATATATATACATATATATGTATATATATATACATACTATATAACATGCATATATAAAGTATATATACATACTATATATATATACGTATGTGTATATATGTATATATATGTATATAAATATACATATACACTAAAACTAGTAGCTGTACTGGTGTTGCGTTCAAAATGTACCTTAAAGGGAGATTTGTCTAGTATTTAATACTCTTATCAACATGGGAGTGGACAAATATGCTGCTTTATGTAAATGTATGTATATATTTATTATTGGAAATCAATTAACAACACAAAACAATGACAGATGTTGTCCAGAAACCCTCACATGTACTGCATTTAGCATTAAACAATATGCTCAAATCATAACATGGCAAACTGCAGCCCAACAGGCAACAACAGCTGTCAGTGTGTCAGTGTGCTGACTTGACTATGACTTGCCCCCAACTGCATGTGATTATCATAAAGTGGGCATGTCTGTAAAGGGGAGACTCGTGGGTACCCATAGAACCCATTTACATTCACATATCTTGAGGTCAGAGGTCAAGGGACCCCTTTGTAAATGGCCATGACAGTTTTTGCTTGCCAGTTTACAATGTTATGATTGGAGCATATTTTTTATGCTAAATGCAGTACCTGTGAGGGTTTCTGGACAATATCTGTCATTGTTTTGTGTTAATTGATTTCCAATAGTAAATATATACACAGATTTGCATAAAGCAGCATATTTGTCCACTCCCATGTTGATAAGAGGATTAAATACTTGCCAAATCTCTCTTTAAAGTACAATTTGAACAGATAAAAATGTAAGTTGCGATTGATCACGATTAAATATTTTAATCGACTGACGCCCTACGTAGAACAAAATGTTAAAATCTCTTCATCTTGTGTTAAACCACGGACCTTATTTCAGGCATCTAACTAAAAACCCACTGACTTCCAGACAAGTGCTAAAACACTAACTCATTTCTGGGTTTTAGGACTCATTCCTACACAACTCTTTTCCATTTAATTATTAAAACGTACTTCTCACGGACCAAATAAGAGAGAGAGGGAGAGAAAAATAAGGAAACAGCAGAAAAGAAACCACCAGCTTGTGAGCGGTGGAAAGTGTGTTGTTGTTGTTTTTCATCTTGTTGGCTGTCTGTTGAGGGACCACTAGCGGCTCCAGATCGCCAGGTTTCATCCACTTTGGCTTTAATTGGTTTTCGTCACACTGAACAGACTCGACAACAACAAAACCCAGAACCGCCTGGTATTATTTTGGTTATTCTGGTACAATATTGCTTTTCAGAGTCTTAATCTTCATGTTTGTGTGGTGTGTGTGTGTGTGTGTGTAGGTGTGTGTGTGTGGGTCCCTGGAGGACAGCGGGGTAACACCAGCCAGCGAGACCAAACCATAAACACACACACGTTGCTGCCAGGTAAATATTTGAGCTGCTACTCAGGGGAAACAGACAGGTGTGTGAGAGAGAGAGAGAGAAAGTGAGAACTCTTAATGAAATAGAGACCCAGTAATCCTATAATATATTTTAACAGCATGCTAAACAAATATCACAGCTACACTGAGAGTAGAGTACAGGTAGAAGTATGATCAAATATATGAAATGAGATCACTAAAATCTATAAACTCCAGTAGAATATGGCAGTAGTTTTATTAACGTAGGTTAATAAAAAGAGGAAAATTCATTACACAAACTATTGGATATAAAAATGTGCCGCTTAAGAGCCAACAGGAATATTATAAAGAAGCCTGGTGGAAATATACCAATAAATGATATTTATTAGGCTGAGTGTGCTGACTTGACTATGACTTGCCCCAAACTGCATGTGATTATAATAAAGTGGGCATGTCTGTAAAGGGGAAACTCGTGGGTACCCATAGAACCCATTTACATTCACATACTGTATCTGGAGGTCAGAGGTCAAAGGACCCCTTTAAAAATGGCCATCACAGTTTTTACCTCACCAAAAATTAGTATATAAGTTTGGAGTGGTATTTAGCCTCCTTCGTGACAAGATATTATGACATGGTTGGTACCGATGGATTCATTAGGTTCTCTAGTTTCACATGATGTCAGTATCTTCTATAGCTACAACCTAAAAATCATAAGTTGCGAAAAATAAATTAGTGGCGTTAAAACAAATTTGCGTGAATGCGTTATTATTGTGTTAACTTTGACAGCCCCAGTTCTTTAAAAGTGTCTTTTTTAAAGGGAGTGTTTGTAAGAATCAGAAATGCTTGTTAACAGCGACACCTGTGGCCGTTAAGCCAATGAAAGTCAGCATCCTGTTGCTCGCGCTTGTGCTCGCTCTACATAGACATGAACGAGCATCGCTCAAAACAGTGAGGCGACACACGTCAGCTAAAGCCACAATATCACTCTATATTTCAGCTGCTTGGCAGTAATGTTAGCTGACCAGACGAAGGTCTCTCCATGAATCAATGGTGATCCTAGTGTTGGCTTTTCCTGCTTCAGTCTCCCGACCGCGGCCGGAGGGAACAGGGGAGACACCGGAGTTTTGGTCGGAGACGATAACGTTTCTCTCTGCAAAGCCCCGTCACTTCACAAGACACGGGAAACCTCTGTTGGTCTGGAGGAGCTGCAACATTTATTTCTGCACAAACATCCACTGTACATTCACTAGATATTCTCAGAGCTAAACTAACTCTTCTGCAGTGTGTAGTGTGCGCGTATGCACGTGAGAGTGGAACAAAAGAGCGAGAACGAGCGCGATGTGTGAGTGAAGGCAAGGCAGGCAGAGGAGCAGAGGAGCAGATTACAGCAGAGACTCCGGTCCTGGAGACCAAAGCTACGGCCCCCCCCCCCGCGTCCTCCGACCGCCACCAACACTGTTTATCAGACGGGCTTCACTAGATACAACCAAGAGGTTTTGGTGCTTTCGTGTAGTTTGTGTTGGAGTCTGAGTCTGAACAGCGTAGCCACACACGAGCTCGCATGGGACACCGACCCGGATTGATTTATACGTGTAAGAAGTACAAACAGTCCCTTTAAAGGTTTGAAATTAATGTGAAAACTGTGCGTATGCTTTTGAGATGCTCAACAGTTAATGTAAAGTGCAGGTAATTTGTGGTTAACGGGTTAAAACATATGAAACTACCAGTCTGCTTACATATAAAGTGAGCGGCACAAACACTCTGTATACCTGCAGGAAGATTATATCTTCATCAGCAGAGTAAACTGTGTGTTTGTGTCTCCGATCACAGCGTATGTCATCAGCTCTGAAGAGTGTGTGAAGGTGTTTGTACACACACACACACCTCTGAGATGTTAAACATGTCATCCCTCCGTGTGTTAATGATCGGTTTAACTACTCAGCCGTACGGATTAATGGCTGCGTTCACAAGTGAGCGATTCACTCCTTCACAGGCAGTTAGTTGAGACGCTGAATGCCGCCGGCCGGGTGTCAACAGGCCTTTCAGCAGCATCGGCGACCCTTTTCCAGGACAAACATGGTGTTTGGTAAAAAGCTCTGGAGATGAGTTTTTTTATGTTTTCCTAAAGCAGGAATGTGTGAGGCAACGAGGAGACAGTGGAGGCTTGTTCTCGCTTCCTCTGCTGCTCGCTCACTTCCTGTCTCAACATACGTTTACGTTGCCAAAGCAAGTGTGAAATAACAGCTAGAAATGCACGGAAAATAAGTAAAGATCTACTAGAATAAAGAGAGGTGTGAACAACATTTTAATTACATATATAAATCAAAATAGGTCATGTTTAACTTAAACATGCAAATGGAAAAATTGTGATTTGTCTCTTAATGAATATACTAAAAAGGCACTAAACAGGCAGTATGGGCTCATTTGCCATGTTATGATTTTAGCATATTTTTTATGCTAAATGCAGTACCTGTGAGGGTTTCTGGACAATATCTGTCATTGTTTTGTGTTGCTAATTGATTTCCAATAATAAATATATACCTACATTTGCATAAAGCAGCATATTTGTCCACTCCCATGTTGATAAGAGTATTAAATACTTGACAAATCTCCCTTTAAGGTACATTTTGAACAGATAAAAAAAAGTGTGATTAATGTGATTAATCCTGATTTACTATTTTAATCAACTGACTGTATATATATATGTATATATATGTACAAATATATGTATATATATATGTATATATACATATATATATGTATGTATATATATATATATATATATATATATACAGTACAGATGACAGTACAGTACAACTTAAGACAAAAATAGAAAGTATGTAGACACATGGCTGAAGTTGTATTGGCCCAGAAACTCTGGTTAACACTGAGGATATTGTATAGTTGCTGTAGTTGTACCTGACAGACAGGAAATCCAGTCTGACCAACGCTTTGCACCTGGTCTCCTCCTGCCCTCCTCCACTCCTCCCTTCATCCCCTCTTTCCTCTGTTCCCTCTAACCTTCCTCTACTCCTCCCTTCATCCCCCCTTTCCTCCGTTCATAATTTAATCTTATTTTAATCACCAGAACCAAATGATTGTTGTTGTTTTTTACTTCCTATAGTTCTGATGATAAAAATAGTTGCAGGTTTATTTTCTCTGTCGTCTGAGACTAGTTGAATTAAACCGGGTTATATTTAATATCTGACCCAGCAGTCGTTCAACACATCAGTTCATGTCTGGACATTAAGGCACAGACGTCTCATTCACCACTAAACTATGTCAACACTGTCGGACACAGCAGAGCTCAGAGAGAGAGAGAGAGAGAGAGAGAGAGAGAGAGAGAGAGAGAGAGAGAGTAGTGAGAGCTGATGGACAAAGAGGCACTGATGAAGAGAGAGGAGGGGGAGTCAGCGTGTGAGTGTGTGTTTCAGGTGTTTTCAGTGAGTGTGTGTGTGTTTCAAGTGTTTTCAGTGAGTGTGTGTGTGTGCGTGTGTGTGTGTGTGTGTGTGTGTGTGTGTGTGTGTGTTTCAGGTGTTTTCAGTGAGTGTGTGTGGCAGCGTGACGAGTTTCATGTATGTTTTGGAGACATGTGAAGTTATGTGTGATCCTGTGCTGGTGTCAGGCTCCTCGAGGAGCATGTGGGAGTAATTTAGATCATCACGCTGCCAGACTCTCCTCCTCTCCTCTCCTAGACTCCTTTCCTGGTTTCCTCTCCTGGTTTCCTCTCTTTGTTTTCTCTCCTCTCCTAGTCTCCTCCTCTCCTCTCCTAGTCTCCTCCTCCGGCCAGGCTGCCTCATTGCTGCTCCGCCGGCCTCCGGCTGGGAGCCAACTTTGACACCCTCTACCTAACTATTTCAACTGTTTATTCATTACTTTTAGCTAATTTTAACTAACTATTTCAAGTGTTTGCCCATTACTTTTAGCTCATTTTTAACTGTCTATTTTGACTGTTTATCCATTACATTTAGCTAACAATTTAATTTTTTATCCATTACATTTAGCTAATTTTTCGGGACACTGGTGCTTGGAAAAACTACCGCTTTTTACTGCCAAAATCACCTCAAAGTGAAAGTTCCTCGTAGAAGCTTTAACTGTAAAACATACAGTTGGTTGGTTACAGGTTTTAATAGCTATTCCAAAACATATTTTTTTGTGTGTTTTGCAGCCGTTCCTGATCACAGAGAACATGTGGCCTCGCGGTTGTGTCCTGGACTGCCAGAGGGGGCGCCACAGAGCCGTGTGCGGCAGCAACGGCAGGTTGTATAAATCACTGTGTGCTTTCCAGAGGGCCCAGTGCATCAACACACAGCTGCGTCTCGCTCCACGAGCACACTGCTCAGGTACTAACCTCCAGTATTTCTTTCTCTTAGTTCTCTCCATTTCTCTCTCCGTCTCTCACTTACTGAAGGTCCTTTCAGACACAAGGCGAGAACTAGGGATGCACCGATACCGATACCAGTATCGGGTATCGGATCTGATACTGTGCTCATGTACTCGTACTCGTCTCGTAATCTGAATCTAAAGAATCTAAAAGTATAAAGTAGAAGAAAATGGAAATAATCAAGTAAAATACAAGTACCTCAAAATTGTACTTAAGTACAGTACTTTAGTAAATTTACTTAGTTACTTTCCACCACTGAGCACACGTTGATAATAATGTCTTGATTTTTTCCTTTCGTTTTAGATCCAAGTCAGTCCAAATGCCAGCTGGCCCGGGCTCAGGCCCTGGAGGCCGGCGCCCACAGCCGCCATGTTAGCCCAGCAGCGGTCGTCTTTGTGCCGGAGTGCAGTCCGGACGGTCACTTCCTGCCGGCGCAGTGCCACAACCAGACCGGATACTGCTGGTGCTCCATGCCCGACGGCAAACCTGTCAGCGGTACCTCGGTCCTCCATCTGATCCCCAACTGCACTGGTCAGATATACTTTATTCACAGCTCTACAAATTAAAGGGAAAACTACCCCCCTTCAAAATAAAAGCCCCGTAGAGTAACTATCTTAGGGAGCTAAGGATGAGGCTTGTTTTTCAAAACAAAAGCCCCTAACCCTCACTGTATGTTAACAGGTAACTAGGATTGGACCTAATTTTTCAAAATAAAAGCCCCACAAGGTAACTATTTCTTAACAGGAACTCAGAACGAGACTGTTTTTTTTTTTCAAGATAAAAACCCTATAGAGTAACTCTATCCTAACAGGACATTCAGGATGAGGCTTGTTTTTCTAAATAAAAAGCTCCAACTTTCACTGTGTGTTAACACGAAACTAGGGATGGGCCTAGTTTTTCAAAATAAAAGCCCCAGAAGGTAGCTTTTTCTTAACAGGAACTCAGAACGAGATTTTCTTGTTTCAAAATAAAAGCCCCATAGAGTAACTCTATCCTAACAGGACTCCAGGATGAGGCTTGTTTTTCTAAATAAAGGTCTCCAACTTTCACTGTGTGTTAACAGTAAACTAGGAATGGGCCTAGTTTTCAAAACAAAAGCCCCAGACGGTAGCGGTTTCTTAACAGGGAACTCAGGACAAGGCTGTTTTGTTGTTGTTGTTTTTTTCAAAATAAAAGCTCCATAGAGTAACTCCCTCCTAAAAGAAACTTGTGATTTGGGATGCGCACCAAGTACCAGGCACACTGTCAAAATTTCTTGTGAAATGTTTTAGTTGATATTATAATTATACCTTTAGCACTTTTGTATATCTAGAGAGGACCTTTTTAGTGTCTTGCTGATGTTCAGGAAGATCTTGAACAAATATGTGAGTTAACAATTCTGTTACTTTAAACTAAATCTGCATGAAGGCTTGTGTGTTTTCCACACTGAAGTGTTTTTGGTTTTCAACAGATCACATCGCCAAGTTGGTTCAGACCAGCGATGCAGATTCTGCTCTACTCAAAGGTGAGAATGATGTTTTACTCCAGATTCACAAAGGCAGCATTGCTCTTTATGACAACCTTTTTCTTCTTCACATTCTAGATATCGACTTGAATACTTGAGCTATACGTTCACTAAAAAAGTTCTGTATGTTTCTCGTTTTCACTTTTTTCTTCTGGCGTGGCACTCTGGGTGTTTCTCTGCCAGACACGCCTGCAGGAAGTGGAGCATTCACAGACCTTTCCACATGCCAAGACTCCCTCCGTTCTCTCATTCTTTCTTCCTCTGTGACGACTATTTACAACCTCTATTCCCGTTAATTTCACTCTTTTCTTGTGTTACAGATGAACTTGGTGAACCTGGACCTACATTAGACCCCAGAAAACCCACAGGTGACCAACCGAACCTTCTCCAATAAGGATCCTGTGTTGCACTGAATATGAATGACAGATTTCATCCAAGCTATTGCAGACACTTACTATTGATCATATAATCCATGCTGTAATTAAGCATCCACTGATTTATCAGAACAGTATAAGGAACAGAAGGTTATGGTTTGACAACCTCAACAGCCAAAGCAAATACTTGCCAAATACTTTCCCTACTCGAAATGTACAGCACATTTTGCTGCCTCTTAAAGGAACAGTGTGTTACATTTCAGAGGATCTATTCATAATTATGTTTTCATTAGTGTAAAATAATCACCTGAAACTAAGAATTGTTGTGTTTCTGTTACCTTAGAATGAGTCCTTCATATCTACATAGGGAGCGGGTCCTCTTCACGGAGTCCGCCATGTTTCTACAGTAGCCCAGAACGGACAAACCAAACTCTGGCTCTAGAGAGAGACTTTCACTTTTTTTTACGTTACCTGAAGGCCACCGTAGTTCGCCGACACATTTGTGAAACTGCGGTAGCGTGAGCCGCAAAGTGCTAAACCATGGTATCGCCATCCCCCGTCTGACTTCCGTTGCTCCTAAAGTAGTGTTAATATGGTGAGGGTGGCCTCTGAGTGAGGTGAACGGCGTTACCATGGTTTTGCACTCGGTGACTCACATTACCACAGTCTTGAAAGGGAGGAGTGAGCAGAGGGGTACTCACTATACACACTATAACTTTAATGTTAACTTTCCTTAAAGGTGCAGGGTGTCGGATTTGGTGACATCTAGCGGTGATGAAAAAGACTTCATAGAGACGTCCAGAAGCTGGTCTTTCTACTGCTTTTAGATTTATTTTTATTTTTTTCTTCTGTCTACGGCTGCACGATTATGGCCGAAATGATAATCACAATTATTTTTTATCGATATTGAGATCACAATTATTCACTGATTTTAGCGACAACATATTTTTATTGCACTTTCACATTATAATAAATTGCTTTCACTTCCAAGCTGTGCTACATTCCTGCTGTGAGCTACATTTTAAAGTTAAATGCATCAATCTGGTGCTCTTCGAGAACAACATTAGCAACATTAAGAGCTAGATAAACAATGTTATGCTCTCAATTTAATCATAAACATATTAGTTTGTATAGATAATATCTATCCCCAAAAGTGAAGTAAAAACATCTCGATCACCAGCTGGTGGCTCGCTGTTAGTTTAGGAAGCGCTTGATTTGATATGCAGCAGTTTTCTATGAGCAGAACGTGTCTTGTCTTGTTCATGAAAGTGTGGGAAGCCAAAATTGTGATCAAGATTAATATTTGATTAACTGCGCAGCCTTGCTCCTGTCCCTTTGGTTTGTTTTGGTGTAAAACATCACAGACAGATGGACGGTGTTGTTAACTGGTATTGATGTTCAGATTATCTCTCCCACCTTTCCTTCGCTCTCCTCTGCACAACATCTCCACGAGCACAAATACCTTCAGTCATTCTCTGACAGTCTGATTCTCTCCTCCAGAGCTGACGGCTCCTCCGTTCTGGGTGACCATCCTGATGAACTCTGACCCCAAAGGAAACCGCTCAGTCAGACGACCCACTGGTAAGACTCAGTGTGCCAATTACATTCTCACATTCTGCAAATATAATATGATGACTAGAAAATTATTTCTCTAAACATTGGTATATGTCTTCATTTGAGAAGCAAGTCCACACAAATGCCACCAGGTTTTCTTGTGTGTGTGTGTGTATTTGTGTTTGTACAGACAGTCCTCAGACGTGTGAGCGTGAGCGAGCGTCGCTGCTCTCTCAGATGAGTTCATCCTGGCAGGAAGAGCGTTTCATCCCAGAATGCACTGCAGACGGTCGCTACAGCCCCGCGCAGTGTCACGCTGCTACGGGTTACTGTTGGTGTGTCAGGGTGGACAGCGGCAGGCCGCTACCGGGCACCTCTGCAAGGTCATCACTCAGTCTGACAGCTCTATAGTTTCTGTTAACCCTCCTCCTCTCATCTCCTCATTAGATATGACTGGTTTATATAAAGTTGGTAGAGATATAATTACGGACTGATGCACCGAAGTATTTCATCTTAATCATCCAATGTTACACCAATTACTGTCTGCGTTCCCTCGCTGGGTTTCCCTTAAAGGAAACACACAGAACAAATCACAGTAAATCACGGTTGGACGGTTTTGTTCTCGAGGGGTTTATCAGGATGTTTTCATGTGATGGTTTTTCTTTGGTCTACTGGTGTGAGGAAAACTCCCTGAGGCCTGATAATGTTTGTTTTTTTCCTTCTGACAAGCAGTGTATACGCTATCTCTGGTTGTAATTAATTAGAAAGCATTTAATTTGACCAGGGAAGGACAATTAAATAATACTTTTATTCTGCTTCTTGATAAACACAACATTTCCACCACTAGATTTATCCAAATGTAGCATCCAGGGCAGACATATTTTGATATTTGATTTTTTCCCTACAAAATCAGCTGACAATTCTTGGCTTTTCTATTTCTAATACATACTTTCAGTGTAATGTTGGTTTAGTTGCTCTTTCTGTTTCTATGCAGGAATCGTATCCCAGAGTGCACTGGGGCAGAGGAGGCACCAGCAGACAGGAGGAACAGGGAAAAACCTCTGCCTGGTAAATATGAGCGTTTCTCGAAAAAACATGATTTTAAAATTGCAAGAATTCTGTAAAATGTTTGATGCGTTTTCTCTAGCAAATCATCTGAAAATCTCATCCTGTTTACTTCATTTATAATTTATAAAACATTTTGTTGCCTGTCTGACAGAGGTGATAGAAACAGAGCAGCAAACATGAAACCAGGCAGCAACCTTCGGGTCTGAGAAGTGAAGCCAATGCTGAAGTGCCTTAAACTGTCATTCTTTCTAACAGCCAGCAGGGGGCGACTCCTCTGGTTGCTAAAAGAAGTCTGGTTGTATAGAAGTCTATGAGAAAATGAGCCTACTTCTCACTTGATTTATTACCTCAGTAAACATTGTAAACATGAGTTTATGGTCTCAATCGCTAGTTTCAAGTCTTCTTCAATACAGCATGATGTTCATTTAGTAAATGATGGTCCCATTTAGAGTCAGATAGACCATAAAGCAGGGGATGCTTTAGGGCGGGGCTACCTTGTGATTGACAGGTCACTACCACGGCGTTGTCCGGTCTGGGAGTTGTCTGTGTTTTTGTCTTACAACTTTAACCCTTTCACAGTGTGTTTTCAGTTCATGAAAGTTAATTATAACCTTTTTGGTTACCTGAAAATGTCTTATTCATCGTTCGGTTGTACTTAGCTCCACCCTCTCGTATCACTTCTGGTTGCAAAAAACAAGATGGCGACAGCCCCAAAACTCGAGGCCTCAAAACGGCAGTCCACAAACCAAAGTGTGACGTCACGGTGACTACGTCCACTTCATGTAGTCTATGCATGAAACAGAAGGGAAGGATAGAAGTGTAGACCAGTAGAACATCCAGGGTTACCGTCTCCTCTGTTCTGTTCCTGCAGGATGTCCCGGAGCTCGTAAGAAGCAGTTCCTGCAGAGTCTGGTTAGAGCTCTGCAGCTGGAAGCAGAGCATGCTGGGAGTCTGAGTCCCTACCAGTAAGTCTATCTCCTATCTACTGCACATTACAGTGAAGCTCCCAGTGGTCCAAAATCACTCCCTGTTTACCATAAATTGGGTAAACTATTGAGTGTTTGTTATATAGAGAGATTTGAATATTGAATGAGTGAATGAGGGAGTGACACAACCTCAGTTTGTCTTTAATTAGTGAATACTAGTGCAACCAAACTGTCTGACGGCCGACCGTCGGCTTGGTGTGTGTCGGGGCCTTTACCGAGTGGTCAAAAACCAATTTCACACTTCAGTGAACAACACAGACCTGATGAAGTACCTGATTAACTGTTGAAAGAACAGAACAGACCAACTCCATCTGTTTCTCTCTCAGTTCATTTACAGACATCCCTCTTTTTTTGACTCACATTTTTGCCATCATAAAATTTTTCTTCTAATTTTCACCAGTCTGCATCCCGTCCTGTACCCTCCTCTCTATCTCTATCTCGCTCTCTCAGCTCCCCAACATTACCATTTTTACCAAACCCAGGTTTCATATCCATCGTTTGTTTTCTTCCTGTTAAATCAATTCCAGGTTTATTTGTGTTTCGGTCTGATACAGAAAATTGAAGGTGTGGTCTTTTGCTCGCTTTATAACTGTTAAGGAACCCAGGAGCCACCTGGTGATGTTGTGTTTCAGCTGGCTGCCACCGTCGCTGACCCGTCGCTAAGCCCCGCTCACCGCTGCTACTCCATCAGAGCTGCCGTAGAGCCCACACCGTCACTAACTCCATAAATATCTAAATCATTTGAACATAACGTTTTAGAAATCTCCTTCCAACCTCTCTGGGTAACGAGTATCGCTATTACACAACGTTTAACCACGACTAGCTCTAAATCCACAAAAGTCAGATTTTCATTGGAGTACTCCTTTAAGCTGGTGTCACTTAAACCTCTCACCTCTTTGGTTTTGTCCCGTTTCTTTCCACCAGGGCCTCAAACACACCTCCCTCCAGCTCCCCTTCTCCTGCATCTTCCAACAGCCCTTCCTCCTCCTCCACTCCGGACGCTGTTTCTCCTGCTGCTCTGGAGGCCGTAGACTCCTCCAGGCCAGAGGTGGCGCTGCGGTGGCACTTCGGACAGCTGGACGTGGACTCCAACGGGCTGCTGAGCGAACGCGAGGCTCGACCTCTTCGTCAGTTCCTGCGACAGAGGCTGAAGCCGCGACGGTGCGCCAAGAAGTTTGCTCAGTACTGTGACAGGGACGGAGACCGAGGCCTGACGCTGGAGGAGCTGAGGGTCTGCCTGGGCCTCTGAGGTGGGTCAGAGACGGGTGTGTGTCCCAGATGACTGTAGTGTGATCTAAGGCATTATCTCATGTTCCTCCAGGCCACTTTCAAACTTCTTTTTCCTCACTGTACTTCATGTATGAGTACAAGCAATTCTTTGACACACAGTGACGTCACACTCTACCCACACCGCCGTCTGCTACAATGCATATTTGCACCTCCGCCTCCATAGCAACCGGTTGTTTGGACCTCCAACAACAATGGAAAGACCCCAAATGCCCGCATGCGTGTGTGAAAGAATAAAAATACATAAATACCCTGAGCAACAGTGTCCTTACCCTAACAAACACATCGTAGCTGCACATCTTTAACATAACTTTAATTGCCTAAATTCGATGGTCGAAATCAGAAGGTAATTTCGATCGTTTTCCGATTTAGAATAGTAGTCGTGACACCCCTACAACTGTCAAAGTTACCGACTGTAGCTTTAAAGTGTTCAACCTGGACCCTATTTTTAACGTGTTATTGTGGGGAACAGTATTGAGGGATAACGCTGCAGGCTTCAGCTGTTAAACGGGCTGTAATGTCATCTCTCGGCGGGGCAATTGCATTCTGAAATCTCGCGAGAGGTGACTTGTCGAAATCAGCGCCATGACATTGAAAATCACTGGTCCACAGGCCGAGATAAAAGCGTCTTTTTCCTCCTCGCCAGGTTGTTGATCCCAGGAGAGCCGAGCGTTTCGGGCCAGCAGCCAGACAAATTACACCCACCGCTGTCTGAGTGTTTATGTACCTTTATGAAATCAAAACAAACGTGGGCAGCGGTTAAATGGCCTGCTTGTCAGTGAGCCATCAGTCACAGCTCAGCCGTGACACCAGCTCGCTAATCAGGCTGCCGCAGACGACCATGACAGCTACAGGAGTGTGTGTGTGTGTGTGTGTGTTGCTCTATGAGGTGCATCAACAGGGGAGTCGGGGTGTTATTATGAGTGTGTGTGGGTCACTAGCTCACTATTCAACCTGCCTCGGACAAAGAGCCTGTTTCTACATGAATATTTATGGCGTTTCTGTTGACATATACAAAACAAAATATCTGGTTTATACAGAGAACTTCTATAGTGCCTCACTGTACAGATCGCATAGACACACACTATCGTTGAAAAGGTCTGAATCTGCTGCCACAGCAGCTCGATTGTGTCCAGTCAGATGTGTGAGAGGACTTCTCTATATGTCTATAAGTCTTCTTTACTAATAGACGTTATTCAGTTTGGTGCAGTGATTCTCAAAGCGGGGTCCAGGGACCCCCAGAGGTCCGTGGCACTCAGTCAGGGGGTTCACGAAATCATTAGCTATAAATTATAAAATTGTGCTGTATCATTAAAAAAGTGCAAATCTACAGATGGCGACCATTTGCAGCAATAAAACAAGCATATTAGTGTCCATTCATCCAATAGAAACTCTGATACGATTGTGACACACAGCAAGAAGTTCACTATTTTTATTTATTGTTAAAGGGACTGTTTGTAACTTCTTACACGTATAAATCATTGTGGGTCGGAGTCTCTGCTGTACTCTGCTCCTCTGCTCCTCTGCCTGCTTGCCTTCACTCACACACCGCGCTCGTTCTCACTCTTTCGCTCCACTCTCACATGCATGCGCGCACACTCCACACTGCAGAAGAGTTAGTTTAGCTCTGAGAATATCTAGTGAATGTACAGTGGACTTTTGTGCAGAAATAAATGCTGCAGCTCCTCCAGACCAACAGAGGTTTCCCGTGTCTTGTGATCGTTATCGTTAAACTCCGGTGTCTCCCCTGTTCCCTCCGGCTGCAGTCGGGAGGCTGAAGCAGGAAAAGCCAACACTAGGATCAGCAGTGATTCATGGAGAGACCTTCGTCTGGTCAGCTAACATTACTGCCAAGCAGCTGAAATATAGAGTGATGTTGTGGTTGACTTTCGCTGTTAACAAGCAATTTCTGATTCTTACATAGAGTCCCTTAAGTTGAAGCACTTATTCATTAATTTCCCCCAGACTTCGGTTGCATGGTAATCAAAATGCAAATGTAATTTTTTCATCATTTTTATGTTCAAATCATTCAAGAGCAGCAGAGGTAGAGCTGTCCAGGCGAGCAGCGATCAGAGGGTGGCAGATTGAAAGGAACAGGGGGACATAGATATGAACTAGAGGGGTGAGGAGCAGCTGGCAGAGATACTGTAGCAGTGACCTCCGGTGGTGACGGAGGAGCAGCTGCTGAGTTACAGTAAATGAGAATGTAGTTTATCCCCCCTTGTAGGTTTTTAATGTATTTATTTCTCTCTCTCTCTCTCTCTCTCTCTCTCTCTCTCTCTCTTTGCCACAGAGAGCAACAGGACAAGTCACCTGATGCATCTTATTGAGACTTGGATTATACTGCATAAGTTGTGAGAGTTTGTAAACAGATGTTTTGATATCGTTTTGCTGTTGTTAAACGCGGCTCCCATTTACTTCAATTCATCAAGACTTCTCTCCATTTTTTTCTAGGGCTGGGACGATTCACCTATCTCCCGATTCAATACTATCACGATGCTTGGGTGCCGATTCGATATGTATTGTTAAGTATTGCGATTCAATATTACTATTTATTGTAATTTTTGTAAACTTTTTTAACACTACCATGGGAAAAAGTTGAATCATACACTTCTAGGGACTTTTACTTTAGAAAATATCTTAATTAATACGTTAACAATGTTTAATTTTCAGCATGTATGTAGTCAGAGATGTCCTGAATTCAAATATATCAGTCATTGTCAGGAGTTATTTTTTTTAATTTTTTTCCAGCAACCCAAAAATCAAAGAATAAAGACACAAATTAGTGGTATTTTCTTTTTAATTTACAAGGGAGATGTAATGTTTTATACTTCTGGTGAATATAATCCATCAATTTTATTTCCATAAATGTATTTTGTATATACAGTTCTCTTTGTTTACACCTTATTTTGAAAACCAGACGTAGTCACACGTGTCTACTTCCTCTAACTTCTCCAAGGTGGTCTCTAGCTCTCCCGTCAGCTCCGTTCTCTTTATACATCCATGGTCAGCTCCATCGGGGCCGTTTGACTGTATTTAACATAAATGTCAGTATCTGGGTGCTCTACAGTTGTAGCGTCGGCCCATTTGACCACGGAGATGAGAGCGACGGTCGGCTCGACCGCACGTAACCGTGATACGATGATGTTTCCTGTCCGTGACAGAGTTAGCATGCAGCTTTAGCCGTGATGTCCAGCTCTGCTTTTCCTGCAACGTGTGAAACCCAAAGTGTTTCCATCCTTTACTGGATGTGTAGTGTTTACATCGCTGGATTCAACATGTGAGGGTGCAGGTCGTATCCACGCAGACCCTCCGCCGTTTTCTACTTTCTCGTTTCGGCTTGCTGTGATTTGTTTTGGTTGACGGATACGGAACGGATATGACGTCACGTTACTCAGACTACAACAATAAAAGCGGTGACTTTCTTCTACCTCCACATAGACTCAATTGAAGCAAATATATTGATTCTGACATTAAAACAATCTATTCGTAAAAAATCTATTCGTAAAAAAAAAAAAAAATCGTGATAGGTGAATCGATTTTTTATTTTCCCACCCCTGAAGTTTTCTTCGTTCACTGTGGAAGCATGAGAGAAAAACAAAGTTTTCTTCACAAATTCGAGGTAGCAGGGTGAATAATTGATGTAAAAATTCCAATTACCTTTTCTAACATCCTCACCTCCTTCCCTTAATCCAACCACCTTTTCTTTGCTCCCTCCCTACCTCCTTCCTTTAACCCTTCCTTCCCTCCCTGCTTTGTACATACTTTGCTTCCCCATATTTCATATACATATTGCCAATATATTGATGTGACATATTTTGATCATGTTTAATTCATGAGTTTTTATACATTATATTTTAGACAGCACACTTTCTAAGACACTAAATTGTTTGCTGATTGATTGATTGACTTGAACTGTGATGAACGTCTGAGTCATTTCCAGTTTTCGATTCCTTGACGTTTGTAAATGTGATTTCAATAAAAGGTTGTCATCTCCTTTTTCATTAATCTCAGCAGTGATACTGTGAGAATTGTTTTTGCCAGTAATCATCATCAGTAAATGTGAATGAAGTTGTTTGGTCCCAAGGGAAAGGGAAGGCCTCTGGTTGCCACAGCAACCGCTGCCCTCATTGGATGTCACAATAAAGAAATCAGCAGATAAACAGGAAGCAATAGAGGAACAGCCGAGTATATTCCAGGATGCATCAGCTCCTGTCCAGGTTGATAACTGTGGACGAGACGTTAACAAGACATCATTAAAGGCAACAGGACTCTCTTCCTCTGTGGTGTCGTTACTGCAGACTGAGCCTGAAGGTCCACCATGACAGGCTTTCCTATCAGGGGCCACTGCTTTCACTTCCATGCTGTGCTACATTCCTGCTAATGTACAAATTAGTGCTGAACGATGTTGAAAAAAAAACGACATTACAATATTTATACTGTTACCCAAGAGATTTCAAGATTCAAGATGTTTATTGTCACACCGGTTGTACAAGTACAATTGTGTGAAATACTTTTTTTCTGGAAAGCTCCATTAAGAAAACAGCAAGTTACGTATAGCAAAAAATAATAAAATAAAAATAATAATGTATTTATAAATAATATACAGTATAATAATAATATTATATTATATTTAAAGTAGTACAGTTTGATACCAACAAACAGTACTACTTTAAATATAATATAACGAGCATAAAATCATAATTTTACGAGAAAAAAAGTCGTAATATTACAAGAATACAGTCATAACTTTACAAGAAAAAAAGAAAATAACACTATTTACCATATATACAGTATATATATATATATATATATAGTAAATGGAAAAGTAATTCTACCCTCACTTTTTATTTTATTTTTTATTTTACATTAGTTAACAATACAATGATACCAATAAACAGTACTACTTTTAATCGAACAGATACACATATACATATATATATATATATATATATAGAGAGAGAGAGAGGTATATTTATACATATAGAATAGAATAGAAAGCTTTATTGTCATTGTATTAAATACAACGAGATTCACAGTTGCCACTTCTGGTTGGTGCTTTAAAACAAATACTTGACAAGACTAAACGAGGCAGATAAAACATATAACAGGTAAAACACACACAGTTATAAAGCAAATAAAACAGGTAAAGTAAATGTAATAAATAAATATAAACAGAAGTGTTACACTAGAATTATAAAATATAAAAATAGATGTAATATAAACAGAGGTAATTGCACTTGTAAAATAGGTAGGGTAAATGTAATAAATGTATATAAATATATATATGATAAATAGAAAACTAATTCTCTCTCTCGCGCTCGTCTCCCTGGCGACCCGTCGCTGACTCGGTTGCCATGGCGCTCTGCTGCAGTTTCCCGGATGTAGTATTTCCCCCAGTTCCAACATGGCGTCGGGAAAGTAAAAGACTTCAGTTCGGTTTGTTGCTCTAAAGTTATCCTTCATCTGCTCCTCTCAACACAGGGGCGGTAAACTCCACACCGCGGTGGCAGCTGAACTAACGTTTCACTGTGAGTTTCGGGGTGAGTGAGACATATTTAGGTTTAGTAGTTTGTTGTGGCGCGTCTCTGCTCCTCCGGTTAGATGCTAACGGTGGCTAATGCTAGCTGCTACTCCAGTCTGTTAGAGGAGACCACCACAGCACCAGGCGGTCTGGTCCATCTCTCTCTGTGTGTGGGTGGTGTTTGAAGAAAACCTTACTGTGAGTGTGAGGAGTAGTTAGGAGTAGCCAAAGGTAACGTTACAAGGTGATGAGTCACTTGTGAAAGTTGTTAAACAGTTATAAACAGCAGCTCTGGGAACATAACAAGCTAGTTTAACGTGTGTTTCTCTGCTCTAAGACCCTCTAAGCTCGCTGCACGGCTTAATGGCAAATCCAGGAGAAAAGCTGGTTCTGGTAACATTAGCTTTTCTTATCTGTCTGCACAGCTATCAGCCAACTCCCTATTAATGACAGTGGTGGTAATGTAACTAAGTACATTAAGATAAGATAAGATATTCCAAAAATAGATGGGGAATGTGCAGTGTACAGCAGCAAAAAACAAGACGCATCAGCTTACACAGTAAAAAAGAGCTAAACTAAGTGTAACAAAATATGAACCATTTAAATAGAAGGAAGTATAAAAATAGGAGCAGTATATACAGTATTGACAATAAACAGACTATTAACAAAATTGCACAAGTTGAAAATGATATTGCACAGTGAGAATGAATGAATGAATGAAGTACTGTATTTACTCCTTTACTTGTCATACTTTAAAGGGGACATATCATGTTAATTTTCAGGTTCGTACTTGTATTTTGTGTTTCTACTAGAACATGTGTACATGCTGTAATGTTCAAAAAACAACATTATTTTCCTCATACTGTCTGTCTGAATATACCTGTTTTCATGCTCTGTCTGAAACGCTCCGTTTTCAACAGAATGGCAACGGAATTGCGTTGCTAGGAAACAGCTTGGGTCCATGTTTACATCCTGTCAGTTGGTGTCATTCACATACACTGCAATATTTAAAACTGTGTAATGGTCTAATATTGTACATTTGTGACATCACAAATGGACAGAAATCCTAACCGCTTGTTTCAAACGCACAATTTCTGAATAGGGGCTGTGTGTATTTCTCCATGGATTGAGTGTTTTGATACTTTCACAGTATTTATATAGAACTTAAACCTGCTTTATAATATAAAAGACATGGAAATCTCTCTTTTTACAATATGGGACCTTTAAGTACATTACATTTCATGATTACTTTACTTAAGTAAGGTTTTGAATGCAGGACTTTTACTTGTAGTGGAGTATTTTCAGTGTGGTATTAGTTCTTTTTACGAAAGTAAAGGATCTGAATACTTCCTCCACCACTGATTAATGATAGTATAATACACATGTACAGCTACGTTTAACCGGTTCCTGTTAGTCACTATTAGGGCTTGTATGATTCACCTATCTCCCAATTCGATACTATCACGATACTTTGGTGACGATTTGATACGTAATGCGATTTTTAAGTATTGCGATTCGATATTACGATCTATTGTGATTTTTGTAAACTTTTTTAACACTAGACCATGGGAAAAAGTTGAATCATACACTTCTAGAGACTTTTACTTTGGAAAATATTTAAAATTAATACTGTAAAAATATTTTTCAGCATGTATGTAGTCAGAGATGTCCTGCAGTCAAATATATCAGTCATTGTCAGGAATTATTTATAATTTTTTTTCCAGCAACCCAAAAATCAAAGACTAAAGACATTTCGCTCCCAAATTAGTGGTATTTTCTTTTTTATTTATAAGGGACATGTAATGTTTTATACATCTGGTGAATATAATCCAATCAATCTTATTTCCATATATGTATTGTGTATATACAGTTCCCTTTGTTGACACCTTATTTGAAAACCGGACATAATCCCACGTGTCTACTTCCTCTAACTTCTCCACGGTGGTCTCTAGCTCTCCCGTCAGCTCCATCGGGGCCGTTTGAATGCATTTAACATAAATGTCAGTATATGGGTGCTCTACAGTTGTAACGTCGGCCCATTCGACCACGGAGATGAGAGTGACGGCTGGCTTGACCGCACGTTACCGCAATATGGTAACGTTTCCTGTCCATGACAGAGTTAGCATGCAGCTTTAGCCGTGATGTCTAGCTCTGCTTTTCCTGCAATGTGTGAAACCCAAAGTGTTTCCATACTTTACTGGATGTGTAGTGTTTACCACTTTGGATTTAACATGTGAGGGTGCAGGTCGTATCCACGCTGACCCTCCGCCGTTTTCTACTTTCTCGTTTCGGCTCGCTGTGATTTGTTTTGGTTGACAGATACGGAACGGATATGACGTCACGTTACTCAGACTACAACAATATAAGCGGTAACTTCTTTCTACCTCTGCAGGGACTCAATTGAAGCAAATATATCGATTCTGCTATTAAAAGTAGTATAGGTGAAGCTATTTTTTTCCACCCCTAATCACTACCGTGTTACACTTTAGTTTTCACCTGTGAAACAGGTGTGTGTGTGTGTGTGTGTGTGTTTCAGCCGTATGCTGTCTGGCCAGGCTGAGAGAGGATATTGTCTGTCTGAGATTAAGTTGCTCCCTCCCCTCCTTGACTCCACTTTTTATTGCACTAGTCATTTCTCCCGTCCTTTGGTCTTTAATGTTGTTCCCTCCTCTTCCCTTTCTCTCAGCTGGCATTTATGTATGTGTGTTATTCATATGTCTGCAGTGCGTTTGTGTGCGTGAGTGAGTGGAAAAGAGAGTTTGCGTGCAGTTAGTTGTCAGCAAGGTTGTGCGATTAGTGCTGGGCACACCACACATTCCTGGGATGCCAGAGCTGTATGGAGGGGTCACTCTTCTATCTCACATATACACACCCCAGCAGTGAAATCAACCCCCATCTCTATATCACGCTTTGCGAGTTATTCAGTAGGGGTGTAACAATACGTTTTTACAACGATACCATACGTATCACTTTCCATGGTTCCGATACAATTCAAGGACATATTTGGCTCAACTAGAGCGATACGATACGATTCAATGACTTTTTCTGACTTTTTCAGTCCCGATATCGATACCGATACCTGGACTTAATCAATAAGCTGTATGTTTCACAGTGTGGAAGTGACTGGGATCAATCTTTTATGTGTAAGGCAACAACAGGCCTGACTTAAACATTGCTTTCTTAACTTTGTAAAACAAAATGTGACCAATAAATACATAGATATGAATATATATATAATTTTTATTTATTGTAAAATAATAAATTGTACACCAGCAACTTGGTAAAAAATCTTCAAAATTAACAGGAATTACAATTCAAGTGTAAACCTTTTTAATGCAGCAACAAATTAGTCACAACTAAAACAGAAATTCAAATTACAGAATATAATGTATATAGTATATAAACATAGAATTGAATTGAATAGATCGGCCCCATTGTCACCGATATCCGATCGAGCTATCTGAATCAGTATCGGCCAGATATCCGATCCAGTATTGGTGCGTCCCTAGCAAAATGTCAATGATAAGATTCCTGTATTTGATTTAGAGCATACAGAGACATTATTATTCATCTTCTGTTCTGACAGAGATCGTGTGGTTTAGATAATCGATTAACTGTTTAATTTGTCGTTCTCTGGTGTAAGCTTCTCAAAAGTGATGATTTGCTTCTTTTCTCTTGATTATATTACTGTAAACTGAAGATCTTTTGGTTTTGGACTGTTGGTCGGACAGAACAAGCACTATAAAGAAACAAAATTGTGATGGCACTATTTTCTGACATTTTATAGATTAATTGATGAATCAAGAAAATGATCGTCTATTAATCTATAATGAGTCATAATTTTAATACTATAATAGTACTCTGTTTATCGGGTAAACTCTGTGCTGTTCCTCTCTGTGTGTCTTTTACTTTGCACAGATTGAGGAGTTTTGTTCTTGTGTTTGCATGTACCCTTGTTTTAATCTCGCCTGAAAAATCAAGCTTGTGCCTGCATGTTCCCAATGATACGGAGGTTTCACACACACACACACACACACACACACACACACACACACACACACAATACAGAGAGAGTTCTGGATGTTGGCTGCGTTTCACCTCAGTTGTACTGGTGGTGTTGCAATGCTAGTGAAAGGCAGTATGTTGTAGTGGGAGGGAAAAAAAGCTGCTTAATGTTTTTTGCACTCTCATAACTCTGGAATAGTCTGGATGACACAAGCAGGACTCTTGTTGCAGTGCTCTGTCGCTGCTATTGATCAGGATCCACGATCAAGTGCTGTTAACCCTCTGAGACCCACAATAGACCTGTTTATGTCTTTTTTAGGGGGGTACAGGGGTCTTTAGGGGAGGAGATAGCAGGTCAACAGTAGACGTCACGTAGAAGTGGTGTACATCATCTGAAAGCTGGGAACCTGAAGATTAATTTGAGATGCTGCTCAGTACTGTGTGTCAAGTCGTTCTAGTCATAAATCAGAAATAAACACAAATTATTTAATTGAATTGTAAAAGTGTATGAGGGTTTAGAACATTATGATCAAAGCATATGATGTCTATTCCCATGCTGTATTATGTCTCAAAAGTTAAATTTTTGGGTTGATACCATTTGTTACACAGATTTGGTGCTAAATTTAAGAACTGCCTTGTAGACAGTAAATCTCAGAGCAGCTGATGGAGTGAAGACTGGCCTCAGTAATGACAGGGGAGATTGATGGGATGTTTGACCTCTTCACAGCGACATCACCTCATTGTCTGTTTTTGACAACATGCCATCAGCAAGTAATGATGGTGCTGCACTGACTCATGTGTTTTACAGTATGTTTGATGTTTAACTGACATCATCATTCTGCAATAAGTTATGATGAGAGTAGTTGAGTAGCTGTGGTGGAATGTAATTTACATATTCAAGTACTGTAATTAAGTAAAAAATCAAGGTTTTTGTACTTTACTTGAGTTTTTCCATTTTATGCTACTTCATGCGTCTACTCCACTACATCTCAGAGGTAAATATTGTACTTTTTACTGCACTACATTTATCTGACAACCTTAGTTACTTTTAGGATTAGGATGCCCGATGGCCCGTGGCCACAAAATGTCCCCTGTAGGTGTCCCCCTGTATGTGGCCAACAAGTTTTATCAGGTCTCTCTTGAAAATGAGAGTGTGTGTCTCAATGGCCTTGTTGAGATCTGGCATTAACATATGTTTGAGTGATCGGACCACAAGTGAACAGTAGGCTTGCTGCAGTGATCGGTGTTACCGGTGTTACACGGTGTCCGGGCATACGCAGAGCTTCAGAGAGCCGGGGAGGAGAGAGAAAGAGCGGGCGGGCGGCTGTCAGCTCCGTGGACATTTATTTATTGTTTTACTTTTTATTTTTTACCGGTGTTTACTGGTATTGAATTGTTATCGAAAATTGTGGAATTTCACTGGTATTGGTATCGACTACTAAATTCCTGGTATGGTGACATCTCTAGTGTAGGCCTATGGGAACTGACAAAACGCTTAATTTGTATAATTGCTATGCCAAAAGGTGCAGTTTTGGGAACGCCTAAATTATCTGCTGGTGCACTCAAATTAAAAAGTTAGGCGCACCAGTGCCACCAATGAAAATGGTTAGTCTGGAGCCCTGATTCGTCTCTCTCTAACTTTAGTACTTTAAGTACATTTTGCTGATGCATAGTTTTATTTGAGTAAGGCTTTGAATGCAGGACTCTTACTAGTAGTAGTGGAGTATTTTTACAGTGTGGTATTGCTAACTTTAACTTCCTGGATCTGAATACTTCTTCCACCGCTGCAGTACAGGTAACAATATACACCTGTGAAAGGCAGATGTATTATGTGTGACAGGAAGGAAGGAAGAGCAGAGAGAAAGGTAATCCTTGAAGTTGCAGGTAGCTCATGAACTCCTTCCAGTAAACTTGACTTCTCTGAACTAGATACTCCAGTCAGTAAGTGGAGGGCAAGCAAAGGTCTGTTTGTTTATGTGTGCTGAAATATGTGTGAGCTAGCTTGTGTGATCTACGTAGCGCTCTCTCTCACTCTCTCTCTCTTTATCATTGACCTTTCCACATTCCACAACCTGCTTCTGGAAGTCAGCCCTCATTGGCAGCAACATTGCATGCTTTGTTTGAACTCGGCCTCGCGATTGGCAGGTTTGTGTGTTGTCTGGCTCCGATACGTTGAGCAGACCTGTTCCTGCTGTATTTTTACTCTCAGAGGAATGTCAACAGGCCTTTTCCCTATTGAAGCTGACACCTTGTAGTCTGTCAGATAGTGTAGATAGTGAAACAAATGGAGGTGGTTCACACTACTCACTTAGGCTGGCTTTGACAAAGGGTTCCTATTATAAACTGTGTTTTAATGTTTGTTTTTATGTTAAATTACTATGAAATAGGAAAAAGAATCTAGGGGGGGTTATCATAAGATTTAAGGCAGCAGGTTTATTTGCTCATTTATAGACTGAAATAACTTCTGTGATGTTAATGTTACATATTAGTCAGTATGCCAACAAGCAGAGGTGGAAGAAGTATTCATGTTGTACTTAAGTAAAAGTAGTAATACCACAGAAATACTCTGTTACAACTAAAAGTCATGCATTCAATGTTTTACTTAAAGTAGTAATACCTGGCTAATACCATGGCTTATAGACCAACAACTAATCGATTGATCTTAGAAAGTAATTGACAATGAAAATAATCGTTCGTTGCAGCGCTAGTGTGTTAAAACTATGCCACTATTTTAGCTGTTTGGATTGGCATCATGGGTAACAGAGCGGGACACAGTGTCAATATTTTTTTTTCTCTTAGCAAATAGCATTAAAGTATGAGATTAAAACACTTCCGTGTCCAAAGTATTGTTGTCTTTAAGACAAGTGTTTTGGCATGTAGCCTTGCCTTCCTATCTGTGTGTAATGTGTGTAATGTCTTTGGTGATGGATCTGTTTATATTAGCAGGCAGACATGGTATTTCACAGCAGCCTGCCTTCACCAGACTGCTATAAATAGCAATAATTAGTGTCACAGCCTGTTGTGCCACAAAGTGAGTCATATTGTCATGTGATGTCATGTAAAAGCTAATCCGTAAAAATAATACATGAGGGCGGCAACTAACGATTATTGTCATTGTCGATTAATCTGTTGATTATTTTCTTGATTAATCGATTACTTGTTTGGTATATGAAATGAAAAATGTCGATTAGTGATTCTCCAAAGACCAAAATGATGAGTGACAACGTTCGGCTCATTTTCTGTGTTGCGTGGCGGAATTAGCAAGCTAAGTTAGCTCAGTAGAATTGAGGGCATATAAATCTTTGGATGCCTATAGTTAACTATCCTCCAGTAAAGTTAGTCAAAAAGAGAGTCGTACAATATCGGCGTTGCGTTTCGGAGATGGAGAGAAAGGGTTACAAATAGTTAAGCCTTCTGCTAACTGCAGCTTTTTTGACAATGGCCGCTCAATGGTGCAGTGGTAGAGCTTTATTTTTTATTATAGTAAAGAAATAAAATAAAATAAATAAGAATAAACATATAAACATACATACATCTATATAAAGAAAAAGTAACATAAATTCTCATCGGCTCTCTCTTTTTGTATTTTAATTTTTAATTTTTTTTTTATTTTAGAAAATATAAGTACATCAACAGTATATGCATACAAAAAGGGGTACATTAATAAAGTAAATAAATAACAATAACTACGTATTTAACAGGACATAAGGTTTCTGATAGAAACCTAACGTCCTAATCTGTCTCTTTCCTTTTTATTTAAATTGTTTATTATAGTAAAAAAAAAAAAAAATAAGAATAAAAAATATATATAAAGAAAAAGTTATATAAATTCTCTTATTTATTTGTTTTTTTACTTTAGAAAATAAGAGTACATCAACAGTATATGCATACAAAAAGGTGGTACATTGATAAAGTAATAAAAATAACATAAATAAGAATAAAACATATTTACATCTATTTAAAGAAAAAGTAATATAAATTCAGAATAAATTCTCATCAGCTCTCTTTTTTATTTAATTTTTTTTAATTTTAATTTTTTTTTCTTTAGAAAATAAAAGTACATCAATAGAAGAACATCTCTCTCCTCCCTCTCTCCTTCCGGTGACGTCATGATACTGGGCCGCGTTTTGCTGAAGGAATGCGACACACTTTGTATTTACAGCCCAAAGAAGCGACGGCACTTTCTCCGTAGCTGTGAATATACACAGCCTATATGTTACCGTCCGTTAACCGTCACCGGGTCCGGTGTTTCACAAAGACGTAACGACGAGTTGAAGTGAGTTTAAGTTCTTCGCGGAAGCAACTTTGTTGCAGTTTTCTTTCCTCTTCTCTTCGTCCTGCTGCGTTTCCGACATGAGATCAGGTGGATAGTGTGTGCTGCTGTACCTGACGAAAAGTGAGTATCAGTAGTTTTATTTATTCACACTTTGTGTTATAGTTTAACTCCTGTAGTTTGAGCACAACTTGTGCTGCTGCTGAAAGTTAATCTGGGCCACAACAACAAAACTCTGTTGTTAAAATCTCCCAGCATGGATTAACTGAGAGGCAGAGGAAGAAAAAACAGCATAATAACTTTATTGTTTGCCTTGTGTGAAGGGAGGGAGCGAGGGATGATGTGTTGGACTCTTAGTTCTCCTCCTGACTGAACATTACTAACCTGTCACTGACTGCCAGAGAAACAAGCAACCAGGTCTATAGAAACAAGCCCAAAAGAAGCAACTCTCCCCCCAAAAAAGCCCAAAAGAAGCGACCTTACCTACCACAATATAAGAAAGAGAGAGGCACTTCATATATATGTATGAATTTATTTTGGACTGCATGCATTTCAGTTCATTTTTGCATTGCATTGCATTTAGATTTTTTATTATAGTAAAAAAATAAATGAAAATAAATAAGAATAAAAAATATATACATCTATATCAAGAAAGAGAAATATAAATTCTGAATAAGTTCTCATCGACTTTTATTCTTTTTTTATTTTAGAAAATATAAGTACATTAATAGTATGCATACAAAAAAGGGGTACATCAATAAAGTAAATAAATAAATAAAAATAACTACTTATTTGACAGGACGTTAGGTTTCTAATAGAAACCTAATGTCCTAATCGCTCTCTCTGTCTTTTTCTTTTTATTATAGTAATAAAATAAATAAGAATAAAAAAATATATACATCTATATAAAGGAAAAGTAATATAAATTTTCATCAGCTCTCTTTTTTATTTATTTATTTATTTTACTTTAGAAAATAAAAGTACATCAACAGCATATACATACTAAAAGGGGTACATTAATAAAGTAATAAAAATAAAATAAATGAGAATAAAAAATATATACATCTATATAAAGAAAGTTATATAAATTCAGAATAAATTCCCATTGTCTCTCGCATCCCTCCCGACTTCCAGTGACATCATAATACTGGGCCACGTTTTGCTGAAAACTAAACTTAAAGTAGTAAAACATTTTATTTCATTTTTGTATTTCATTTTTAGCTTGTAACTTTACATTTTTCTTACTTAAACAAGTTGAACATTTAATTTAATTTTTGCATTACGTTTTATTTTTTTCCAAAGACCGTGAATCCAGTGTCGGTAAGCCTCATTAAAGAGAACGATGCTGTGTTTCTTTTATGTTTTTTAGTGCTAACATGTTGAGCCAGATCGGCATGATGTGCTCATATATATCACACTTACAATTACGGCATACTGCCTGCGAATAGTTGGAGAGAAACCGGAGCAAACCCAAATAAGAAACAAGCTATAAAAAAAAAACGCAACCCTACCAATATTTGTAAGCGACTTTTCAGGAAAAGTAGCCCAGAGTCTCTTATAATAAACAGACTTGGCAACTCAGTGCTGACTGCTCATATCTGTGACTGTCCAAGCAGCTGTTGCACTCCAGGTCATCTGTCTCTCTTTGCACAAGTGTTGGTGACACATGGAGAAGAGTTTGGTCGTGATTCACACTTTGTCTCCGTGGTAACTCGCTAGGAAGTTGCTCCTTTGTGCAAGAAGTTGCTCCTTTCCAGGAAGTTTGTTTCATGCATGTTGACACACTACAGGTGAATATGATAAAAAATATATATAGAATAGAGATCACTATGAAATGTCCCCAGTTGATTACTTACATTATTATAAGATATTAATATTAGATATTTATTTTTTCTATTACAATTTTTCTGAAAATGGACGTTTATGTATGTATATATATGTATATATTTATTATTGAAAATCAATTAACAACACAAAACAATGACAGATATTGTCCAGAAACCTTCACAGGTACCGCATTTAGCATAAAACAATATGCTCAAATCATAACAGGGCAAACTGCCGCCCAACATGTAACAACAGCTGTCAGTGTGTCAGTGTGCTGACTTGACTATGACTTGCCCCAAACTGCATGTGATTATCATAAAGTGGGCATGTCTGTAAAGGGGAAACTCGTGGGTACCCATAGAACCCATTTTCATTCGCATATCTGGAGGTCAGAGGTCAAGGGACCCCTTTGAACATGGCCATGACAGTTTTTCCTCCCCAAAATTTAGCGTAACTTTGGAGCGTTATTTCTTTCTTTCTGACAAGCTAGTATGACATCATTGTTACCAGTGGATTCTTTAGGTTTTTTAGTTTCATATGATACCAGTATCTTCACTCTAGCTTTAAAACTGAGCCCGCTACAGCCTAAAAATTGCATGTAATCAAGGAAATCTGTTGTTAACCTGTTACTTTTGAGATCTCATAATATTAACATCGGCTTGTCGATGCAGTTTCATGTCATGTGAACTTGAAGTGTAACCACCAGTTCTAATTCACTGTAATAGTAGACAGATGTTAGCAGGCCCACTCAGTCTTAAACTGAAGCTGAGAGTGACACAGATACACTGTTTTAGTATTCAGATCTTTTACTCAAGTACAACAATGTCAAAAATACTCCATTACAAGTTTAAGTGGGTTGATTATTATTATTTTAGGTTTTTATGTCATTCTGTAGCTTCCCAGTGGTGTTTCTTATGTATTCAAATCTGAGCATTCAAATTTTGGTCAAAGTACCTATTTTACATATTTTTTTTGTGAACAGAGTCTGGTCTGGTAGCTTTAAAGACAGCAATATAACGGCTGTAGTTCCCCGTCGAAAAGGGCTGTCTGACAGCGAGGTGAAGCGGTGAAAATATTCGAAATATAGCGTACACTTAAACCGTTATTTTTTTAGGCGGCTAAAAAAAAATATTTTTTCTGCTGCTCCCGTCCACAACTGCTTTACCTCGCCGTCAGACAGCCCTTTCCGATGGGGAAGTGAAAACAGTCATTTTCCCTTGCAGAACACAGGAGAACATACAACCCCTTAAAAAAATCAAAACTAACCCTTTCAGTTATTTCTGAACTTAGCACGGCTAACGTTGACTCAGCTAGTGCTAGCGTTCATATTATTAATAAACGTATTGATTAGCTTACTTTGGTAACCTACGTCACTTTTTCCATTTGACAAAGACAGAACAGAACGCAGATGGACCCGCTCTTTAAAATACAGTACTTGTGTACTTTCCACCACTGTTGTGAGCTGGCCGATGGTTGTTACGTCAGTAGCTCCAAGGTCACACAGTGTACAGTATGTTTGCACAGCACTTTATAAATCTGGGAAACGCTGGGAGAGAGGTGCTGTCCTAAGTGTGTTTGCAGTAGTGAGAGAACAGGCTATTAATTATCCCCCCTGATTCAGCACCAGCAAGCTAATGTAAGAACACCACAACAACAACAATGGTAACCTGAATACTGCTGTCTGCTTTTTGGCATCTCACTTTCTAAATCACTGTCTCAGCTGAAGGCTAACAAGTAATTACATGGGTTAATTTGCCTTGTTACAAGTTGGTAATGAGGTAAAAAGCTCTCTGAAATGAATCATCTGGTGCCATAAAGATTTATTTTGTCTCTTTGAAGTGTTTACATTGGCTGAGTGTTGTTGGTGTATTCTAGTTATGCGAGGTATGTCTCATTGGAGCCACAGACAGAAAACCATTAGACCGGAGGGAGGAAATGTGTGGTGCATGCTCTTTGTCGTGGCCGATGCTGATGAGGTGTTTGCAAAGTAGTGGTGTCTGTCACTTGTTACTTAAAAAAAAGGCAGATCAGCGATAGACGACTTGATGTGAGGTCACCACTGTGTCGATAATACATTTTGTAAATCACCAAGATGACAGAAAATGTTTGTGCTATTATTTCCCCCCTTAATATGCTTTTTCAAACCGTTGTTTTTGTCATGAGTACTTTCACACAGAACACAAATGTTAAGTGGCGAAAAAGCGACTTTTTTTTTTCAGAACAAGGACGATTTTCTGAGCTTTTGCACTAAGGCATCATCGATCACATTGTGCGGAACGCATTGAGTTGTGTCTATATTCATGAAACCACGACACAGAGGCTCTACGTTGTCCGAACCAGGATGTCAACTTTATTATCAACCTTGAGAAAGGCAGCGCATACCAGATCCACTCCTTCCGTTCTTACCTTTAACAAAATAAAGCCCTAGACGTATAATATTCGCAGGCGAGTATTTCACAGTTTCGTGTCGTTTATTCGTCACTCCCCCGTTCGTAAAAGCTTTTAGAATTGTTTCCAGGAATCAATAAGCAGAATCAAAAAGCATGTTTCTTAACAAATTCGCCGCCCTTATAAATTTGGTTCCAACTGTCTCAGCCCCGACTGTATCATTACAGACAAATAGTGTTGTTGTTGTGACTGACGGTGTCTTTTTCTGAGCGTGGACGGGACCACCCATGTGCAGTACTTGAATGAGGCCAGAGGACAGCAGCTTCATCCAGAGCTTATCAGCCGGGCTCTGACCCGCTGACCAGACAGGCTTTCTCACTGCTCAGCCAGGCATACAGGGAGAGAGTGGGAGGCTGTTATAGGGGGGAGGAGAGCAGAAAGAGAGTTAGAGGGGAGTGGTGGGGCTGATGAGACACTGATGGATTTGGAGTAGGAGGGAGGGGGAAACACAGGGAAGCTATAACTACAGTGATTGTTGTGTTCAGGGAGGGATCTGCTTGTTTTGCTCTGTGAGAGGAGGAGTCCTTTTATAGCTTCTGGTTTACTCTGTGTGAGAGAGAGAGCATTAAAACTGTTCGAGTAGGTGGAAGGGAGCAGCTGTGTAGCTCTTCTACTGTTTTATCCTCAGGTGAAATGATTTGTCTGTCAAAAACCATGTCCCAGTTGCAGAACATAATTTATACCTTGACTCAAGATCACTTTTATCTTTGAACTTTCTGTTGTTTTACTTCATACTGTAGTAGTTGGACCAGGGTGTCTGCATGTATCGATAGGTCTCAAAAAGTCTTAATAAATTTCACTTCATTTTTATCGCGTTAACTTTGACAGCCCTGGTTTATATATATCTGGACTGACTGAATACTGGGCCACTTGGTAATGTCTTCCACCCACTCACTGATAGCACATGGATCTGGAAAGTCAATTTGGTTAGGTTGCATTCGCGATCCCTGGTAGGTAGTTCATGCCCTTGCATAGCTTGACAAGCCATTGCAAGCCGCCGTACTTCTGTTGCCAAACTACGTGCGCACACCTACCTACGTCATCTATGTTTGCTCTGTAAAAGGGTCTATTAAATGAAACAAATCATCTAGTGGTCTGGTAGAGCAGACACCTGTTATTCATGTCTGTGGTTCTCACACAGTGTTTCCTGTTTTATGGTGATGGGGATATGGAGGGGGGTTTGGTCAGCTGAGCCCTGGGGGCTGCGCGGGTCAGACGGCGGAGTGATCGTACACCTGTTGCAGCTGTTAATCACTCTCCTTGGCTGTTTGCCTGCAGCTCACCTGTTCCCCTAACACCTCTCCCACTCTCTGTCTGTTGGTACAAGGCTTGTGCAATACAGGAAAAAATATTCAATATATTCTTTTTCTGTATTTTGTGTATTTGATGTATATTTGTGCGATTAATCGTGATTAAAGATTTTAATCGATTGACAGCCCTAGTTTATTCGTAATACAAACAGTCATGGCACCAAGTGAATAAAGTTCTCTCTCAAATCAAACTCTTGGAGTTCAGAGCTCTGTAATCAGTTTACTGTTTGCCAAACAGCCTTCGTCACATTTAAACTTTATCGTGTCTTGGCTCTTGACAGCAGCAGTAAAATCTTGTTTTTCACCCACAACCGCTCAAGCTCAGAGTTCCAGATATCTCCAGATGCTGCAAATAAAAAAAAAAGCTCAAGATCTGAAAGCCACAATTCTCCGTGATTCACAGCCAGACCGCTGTCTGTGACTATGAGACGCTCGATGTCATTCTCAATCCCCATATCACCATTTTTATACTGATTTACGGCTTATTGAAGCTCCGTATAGTTTCAATAAGATATTGGGACTCAAGCCATTAATTAACAGCCCATAAACGTTACCATCTTGCCGATTGTTGATCTAATCATTGGTTGCATGTACATACTGGTTGATGTTATTGTGCTCTGTATGGTTTCTCCAGCTACCGTGTTATTATCCCTATATTAAACTTGTTCAATATTTACGATCGGAAGTCCTGCTGTGTGTGGGGAACCCTGAGGACAGCCGAATACGCAGTCATGTGGGAATGAACAATAGCCCATTGAAAACCAAGCTGACTGAAGCAGAAGGACAACCATCGCCGTCATGGCGGCCGTGGCTAATGCATGAGCTAATGCAAAACGTGAAGCATAAAGTAGTAGTAAGATGGAGCTCAGAAATGGAGGACCAACTTGTTGATTTGTGGCAACAACACGAGTGTTTATTTAACGTGACTTCATTCATCCATCCTTAATGCATTTTCAGTACAGAGTAAGAACTAACATCGCTAATTCTTCCTGCCCGTCGTCCGCCATGTTTGTTTTCACGTTTGATTGCGAGAGATTTTGTGATATTTCCGTTTATTTTAGTCCTTGTTATTTATGAATGAATCTGTTAGTGTGTGGTGTGCTGTTTTGGCCAAATCGTTGCTCTCCACACACTATAGGAACAAAACTGTTAAATTTAACGTAACATGTCGTTATGTGTGGGCTCACTCACATTTTACACATCTGTTAAGATCTGATAAAATCTTTTAGTTTGGGCCGTCCTAAAGGCAGCAGTTACTATCTGTGTGCCAGAGATGCATTGATTGGCTGTATTGCTGTCTCAGTCCAGCACTAATGATAGGCCTCTACAGTGATTTATACGCCTCTTCTCTGTTGTCACCAGATTCATTATGACTGCAGAGAGGCATTTATCACCAGTGTTGTAACCTCGCTGTTATGAGACACTTTTCTAATGGTTATAAAATCCAGAGTTGGTAGTTCGGTGGAGTAAACTGAGCATAGATCATATTGTGGTACTGTCGCATGGATGACTATGAGATGAAATCACTTTCCCACTTTGAGGATACTGGCACTAGATCAATAGTGAAAAATCTGATTTGATATATTTGAAAAATGTCTAATTATTGTGCTGAAAATCAGCTTAAACTTTTGAAGACAACTGTGACGGCAGCTTCTGGAAAACAAAAACACTGGAATACATTATGATTTATATTCTCATTCTGTGTTGTCATTAAAAAGCTATGACATTAGATAGTAATTTATAAGCAAAGCTATTAATTCACCCTCTGAGACCCACAATAGAGCCGTTTTTGTCTTTTTGGGGGATACAGGGGGTCTTTAGGGGGAGATAGCAGGTCAACAGTAGACGTCACATAGAAGTGGTGAACATCATGTGTCAAGTTGATCTAGTCATAAATCAGAAATAAACATGATTTAATTAATGAATTCATTAAAATTAATTGTAAAGGTGTATAAAGATTTAGAACATTATGATAGAAGTATATGATGGTCATTCCCATGCTCTATTATGTCTTATAAATTGTTGCAGCAATGTTTGGGTTGATATCATTTGTTACACAGATTTGGTGCTACATATTTTTATCATTTTTTACCACTCGAGATTTGATAGAAGTGATCAATAATCCCTCCAAAATACCACATTAAGACACCTTGAGGAACACCATAGAAAAAACCATGCTGTGCTAAAAAACTTTTGACATTTTGGAGATTTCTCCAAAAACTGCTCAGAAACCCCCTCATTGTCAATCTAGCTAGGAAAGCCATCCATCCTCTGAATGCTCCAGGTCTCTAGTTTGTGACTGTAAAGTTTCATGAGGCTGTGATTATCGTAGAGGTCACCACAGGTCATTTTATACAGTGAGGTCATGTTTTTAAAAAAATGGTTTCACAACAATGAAATGTCTCCTATGGGGACTAACATCATCACACATGAATACAGTTGGGCTCATTGGATCCACAAGTCTCAGCTTTACAGTGATACCCAATTTATATAATTCAAGACTGTTTAGGGACCCCGGTATGCAAAAATATTCAAACACAACATTTTAGAATAGGAGAAAATAACACATTTATACTGCATTCAAAAAACCTGCATGTGATTGTCATAAAGTGGGCATGTAGATTGGTGTGTAAAATACTCTCCTGCTGGCTTTGCACCACGTTATCACATTCAGTGTATGTCAGCAGATGAATATCCATATTAGCAAAGTATCCTGGTTTCTTTGGGCTGTTTTTTAGTACAGTGTTGAAGCTCTGTGTCGGTGTTGTCATTGTTGGCTGTGAACCTCACTTTTCTCAGTGTGTTCCTGGGCGGGTCCTGCTAGACTTCAAACACTCCTGCTGCGAAAGGCTTTATTAACGCTGCAGCGTGACTCATGCCCTCTAACTTATGACCCGCCCAGACCCTCTCACTCAGCTCACCATCCGCCTTCTGCTCCTCACATCCCTGCATCTTTTTTCACTGCCTTGCTTTTGATTTCCCCTGTTTTTAGTTCTTGGGTGCAGTATTTTGTAGAAAAACATGAAGAGAAGGCTGTGGCAGAATTTAACAGGCCCTCCCACTCCTGTTGCCCCCCTCTGGTCAGCTGCCCAGCAGGTTCTGGTTCTGCTGATACCACACTGATCACTAACGAGCCTCTGTTTGACTACTGGGAGTGTCTCCTTTGATACCCACTGACAAAGAGGGAGACTATTCACACCCAAGCCAAAAATGGAGAGCCGTGCTTCACAGGATAGTTTGTAAATTCAGAAATCATCCACCATCTGCAGGTTTTTATTCCAGTTTACCACAACCACGATTTTAATGTTTTTACTGGGGTTGTCAAAGTTAACGCGATAATAACGTGTTAACGCAAATTCGTTTTAACGCCACTAATTTCTTTAACGCATAAGCTACCCGTATCATATGAGACTAGAAAACTAAAATAAATGTACTAAATATATACATACATTTGCATAAAGCAAGCCTATTTATACCACTCCCATGTTGATAAGAATATTAAATATTTAACAAATCTCCCTTTAAGGTACATTTTGAATGGATAAAAAAAATTTGGGATTAATCACGATTAACTATGGACAATCATGCGTTTAATCGTGAGTAAATATTTTAATTGATTGATAGCCCTATAGTATATATAACATATTAACAATGATAAACCTTACCTATAATAAAAGAAAATATTAACTAGATAGTTACAATAAAGTAAATACATACATATATACATACATTCAACACAGTTTTTCCTAAAACAACTTGTTTGTTGTTTTGGTTTTTGCTCATCCCACCTTGCGCGGCTCTACAGTAGTGATGACAGTCGCGTCGATGAAGGGTTTACTGCCATTGCCGCGGCAACCCGACAAACTTCTGCTCCTGCTCGTCAAAGTCCGTGTGTACGCGATGCTCAAAGTTGGATGGATTGGAGATCTGGATACGAGACTTCTTCTTTTTGGTGAACATGATGGCGGCTGTGGCAGCTGCAGCCGAGCATCAGACCTTCAGAGAGGAAAGAGAGAAAAGTTAACAGGAAAGAAAACCAAATGTAAATCTTCCACGGGGCACATGTAAAGCATACCACACATGCATGCAGACGGGCATAGACAGCAACTTCAGAAAACTCTCAATTACACTCTATTTGAACCAGGTGTGTTTTCAGGTGTAATTGAGAGTTTTCTGAAGTTGCTGTCTATGCCCGTCTGCATGCATGTGTGGTATGCTTTACATGTGCCACGTGGAAGATTTACATTTGGTTTTCTTTCCTGTTAACTTTTCTCTCTTTCCTCTCTGAAGGTCTGATGCTCGGCTGCAGCTGCCACAGCCGCCATCATGTTCACCAAAAAGAAGAAGTCTCGTATCCAGATCTCCAATCCATCCAACTTTGAGCATCGCGTACACACGGACTTTGACGAGCAGGAGCAGAAGTTTGTCGGGTTGCCGCGGCAATGGCAGTCGCTCATCGAAGACACGGCCAAAAGGCCCAAACCCTTCATCGACGCGACTGTCATCACTACTGTAGAGCCGCGCAAGGTGGGATGAGCAAAAACCAAAACAACAAACAAGTTGTTTTAGGAAAAACTGTGTTGAATGTCATGATGACTTATGTTTATTAGTTTGTGAATTTTGATCAAGCTGCATTTCGACTTAATTAATTGCAACAGCTGAGTGGGCGTTTCCATTTGAAAAAAATGGAAAAAGAACATAGATGGACCCGCCCTTTAAGATATGTTTTGTATGTTAGGGCCTCTCATCCGGTTCACTATCCACTAAAGTCCACTTTTTTTTTGTTCAAAATTTCCAGACAATTGTACGTGGCAGCAAGCTTGGAGTGGACGGCTCTCTGACCTGGCTGTTGGATGAGTTTGACACCATGTCTGTGACTCGCTCCAACTCCCTGCGACGAGGAAGCCCTCCCATCCAGCCTCGCAAGGACTCCAGCTCTTCAGTAGTGGGAGGGCAGGAGAACGGAGACCCTCACCACAGACACTACTCACACCAAGACAGGTAAATAGTTAACCCTCGCAGGTCTCAGAAGGTTAAACTGCAACATGTTGACATCATAACTTAATAATGGGAAAGGTGTTGTCAATACAAGCCAATGAGCCGTTACACCAACACAAGTATCGTCAATGACCTTTGCATCGCTCTGCTTCTCAGAGACCGACCCAGACCGGACCGCCAACAGAGCGTAGGTGACCCCCGCCAGGGTCAGCGTGCGCTCCGTCCTCAGTGGGACGAGGCAGTCCAGGGTCGGCCCCAGCAGCAGCCCCGGGGCCAAGAGCCCAGCCGGGCCCACAGAGACAGACCAGGCTCCGGCCCTCCTCCTCCTCCTCACAGAGACAGAGAGCCTCGGGACCGGGACCAGGTAGGGACTGAAGATGAACCCGTTTGTTAACTTTTTTATCACTAGACCATGGGAAAAAGTTGAACCATACACTTCTAGGGACTTTTACTTCGGGAAATATCTTAATTAATACAGTAAAAATGTTTGATTTTCAGCAGGTATGTAGTCAGAGATGTCCTGAAGTCAAATATATCAGTCATTATCAGGAGTTATTTATTAATTTTTTTCCAGCAACTCAAAAATCAAAGAATAGATTTGAATAAACAAATTTCCCTCACAAATTAGTGGTATTTTCTTTTTAATTTATACGGGACGTGTAATGTTTTATACTTCTGGTGAATATAATCCAATCAATCTTAATTCCATAGATGTATTGTGTATATACAGTTCCCTTTGTTAACACCTTATTTAGAAAACCGGACGTAGTCCCAAGTGTATACTTCCTCTAACTTCTCCAAGGTGGTCTCTAGCTCTCCCGTCAGCTCCGTTCTCTTTATACTTCCATGGTCAGCTCCATCGGGGCCGTTTGAATGCATTTAACATAAATGTCAGACTCTCTTTGTTTTGGTTGACGGATACTGAACGGATATGACGTCACGTTACTCAGACTACAACAATAAAAGCGGTAACTTCCTTCTACCTCTGCATAGACTCAAATGAAGCAAATGTGCCGATTCTGGCATTAAAAAAATCTATTTCAAAATCGTAAAAATAGAATTGTGATACGGTGGTGAATTTTTTTTCCCACCCCTAATTTTGATCCACCTTTCCTCTATCCATTTACCCTTTCATACATGCCGATAATCCCTCCATCTCTCACCCAAACCCTGCCTCTCTTCAGGAGCAGGCGGCTCACAGGGATCAACCCAGTGACCAAAGGCCAAAGTCCAGCTACATGGTGCGGGATGGCAGCCCTCAGTCTCCCAAGGACAAGAGGCCTCTCTCTGGGCCCAACATCCGCACCCCAAACCTGCCAGTAACAGAGGGAGTGATGAAGACCGCGCAACAGACCACACGGCCGTTTAACACCTACCCGAGGGCGGACAGCGAGGGCGGACGCAGCCCCACAGGACAGGTAGGGACGGCAGGAGGAGAAACGGTTGACTGAGAGAAAAAGGCAGACGGCTGCAAATTTAGCCGCTGGCTGATGGATGATAGCTCTTATCACCTTGCTCTTTGTTCTCCAGGTCAAATTTAGCCGATTCTGCCCTCTAGAAGCAGTTCAAGTTCAGGGCTTTTTATAAACAGAAGAACATTGTGCCAAAGTGCTGTATCAGTATGAAATCAAGGTACTCACGTAATGAAAAGGAAATTTAAAGGTCCCATATCAAGCTCATTTTCAGGTTAATTTTATATATTATTATTTTATGTTTCTACTATAACATGTTTACATGCTGTAATGTTAAAAAACTGGGGCTGTCTAAGGTAACTTGATAATAACGAGTTAACGCAAATTCATATTAACACCACTAATTTCTTTAATGCATTAAGGCGTACTTGCAATATTGATCTTTCGGAGGTCATAGCGGGCTCAGTTTTAAAACTGGAGTGAAGATACCATGTCATAGTAGCTCGCCGAAGATATGTCATATGTCATACTAGCGTTAACGTGTTATTATGGCGTTAACATTGACAGCCCTAGATATTCATATTTTCAATGATGCAAGTTATTTATACACAACTTGGCTCTAGATTTATTATTTGTTCTGTTTGTGATGACGTTCTCTTCCTTCCAGCCGGGCCGACACCATGAATCTTCCCCTCAAAACGGCCCCTCTAGCGGCTCCAGCCGAGGTTCCTCCGGCTCCAAGCCCCCTGTAAGCCACCCGCACCCTCATCACACCTCCCACCCCAGCCTGACCCCTGAGGCCACCCAGCACCCACACACCCCTCACCCCAGCGTTCCAGCCCCGCGGCCCCCAATATCCTCTGGGCCCCCGGCACCAGGTGCTCCGCCCCAGGGCCGCTCGCCGCAGAGGGAGCCCCAGAGGGTTTCCCATGAGCAGTTCAGAGCGGCGCTACAGATGGTGGTGGATCCCGGCGATCCGCGGACCTACCTGGACCACTACATTAAGATAGGAGAGGGGTCCACGGGGATCGTGTGTATCGCCACGGTGAAGACCACTGGGAAACTGGTTGCTGTGAAGAAGATGGATCTGAGGAAACAACAACGCAGAGAACTCCTCTTCAACGAGGTAAGAGGTCGTGATGTAGTGAATGCTGTGATTCAGAGCAACTCAATGTCCGAACACACTGAGTGTGATAATAAAATGCATCATCTGATGCTCGATGACGGCTGCACCGCAGACAGCAGCGTTTACTAGGCTTGGGCGGTATCTGTTTTTTGGGTGCTGAGCAAAACTCGGTGGAGCAGCTTGTCAATAACACGAGAATAGCTGAGTCACCTTAAAAGCCAGCCTACCTTAAAGGGATAGTTCATGTGTATTGAAGTGGGGTTGTATGAGGTACTGATCCATAGTCAGAGTATCACCTACCGTAGATGACGGTCGGCTCACGAGTGATCGGGCTTCAGTGTGTCCGATGGTTGTTGATCGATTAGAGCATCGACCCCACAGACACACGATAGTCTCTCTACCTGCACTCTTTTGATTCCAGTGTAATTATACCCTGTCTGTGTGTCCATCTGTTTCCATGGTAACTGCAGGTGGTGATCATGCGGGACTATCACCATGAAAACGTGGTGGAGATGTACAACAGCTACCTGGTGGGAGACGAGCTCTGGGTCGTCATGGAGTTCCTGGAGGGAGGAGCTCTCACCGACATTGTGACCCACACCAGGTGAGAAACTTTTTTTATGTGTATCAAGTCATTTACGTAGCGCCTCGCAACTTTGGGGGGGGGGTATATATGACCTTTTATTCCATGTAATAAATATATTTTCATTAGGGCTGTCAAAGTTAACGCAATTTCATTTTAACGCCACTAATTTCTTTAACGCATTAACGCGATCGTTCTTTCCGAGGTTTTAAAGCTAGAGTGAAGATACTGGTATCATATAAAACTAGAAAACATAATGAATCCATTGGTACCAATTAAGTCATACCAGCTTGTTGTGAAGGAGGCAGCATATTTGCCCTCTCCCATGTTGATAAGAGTATTAAATACTAGACAAATCTCCCTTTAAGGTACATTTTGAACAGTTAAAAACTGTGCGATTAATTTATGATTAATCGTATTTAAATATTTGATTTAATAATATTTTTTCATGTGACTTAAGCCTTTTAATTAGAAATGAAAACCCTTTTTCTTATTACTGCCTCCATTACTCTGTATCCTGCTTTATATCTCCCTCATTAAATCCCACCAAAACTCTGTTCCTCCATAAGGGGGCGGTGTCGTCTAATGTGCTCTGCACAGATATATGTACAGTACTACCATCAGTGGAGGAAGAAGTACTCAGATCTTTTAAACAGTAAAAGTAGCAATACCACAGTGTAGAAATACTCTGTTACAAGTAAAAGTTCTGCATTTAATATCTTACTTAAGTAAAAATGCATACGTATTAGCATCAAAATATACTTAAGTGTTAAAAAGTACTCTTTATGCAGAATGGCCTGGTCTGAATCATATAAACTGGTGCAGTGCTCGTTGAAATCATGCCTGTTCAGGCCTGTTGTGTTTCTCAAGAACCGCTCATACAAACAACTTCAAATCTCTGTTGCGTCTCCTTCCCCCTGCAGGATGAACGAGGAGCAGATCGCCACGGTGTGTCTGTCGGTCCTGAAGGGGTTGGCGGTCCTCCACACACAGGGAGTGATCCACAGAGACATCAAGAGTGACTCCATCCTCCTCACTCATGATGGCCGCGTATGTACCACACGCTTCCAGCTGCATCTTTAGTTCTTTTTAGGCAGGCAGAGCTCTTTATTAAAAGATATTAAAGAATAATTTAATGCGGGTCGGTCTGCGTTCTGTTCTGTTTTTTTCAAATGGAACCGCCCACTCAGCTGTTGTCAAAAAGCAGTGACGTAGGTTACCGAAGTAAGCTAATCAATACGTTTATTAATAATGTGAACGCTTTGAATACATACGGAACACCACTGGGAAGCTACAGGATGATATAACAGATATAAAGTGAATAGTGTAGTTTTCTTTTCAAATTAGTAGCAGCACACATCTGCTTTTATATATGTCAAACCACAACACTGTGGCTGAGGCAGGACAAAAACATTCTCTCTGCAGACATTTTGACTAGTCATAGCGGGACAAGCACAGGTGTCACTCAGATCTGTCCCATTTAAATGATCCAGTAGGCCATCATTATCACGCAGCGATCATTAATGAGGCCACTGACAGAACTTCACCCAGTGTTACAAGAATAAAAGGAAAGGTTGGGTTGTAAAAGGGAACTAAATGCCACTCTGTTAACCACTACTGTAGAGCTGAGGCGGGTGCCACATCGCTTCCTGCCTGCCAAGCACGTTTCTGCTTTTCACAAAAAATGAACCATGTACCGTGAGACCAGGGCAAAAGGGAACTCAGCCTCTTGTGTAGTTCAAGTGGTCTGAGTTTCTGCTGTAGTGTTTCATTTGTGCACACAAATTACACAAGCCCCTTTGCTGAATCTGCATGGATGGGTGGTTCTGCTGAGCTGCGGTTTCAACCACTCTTACCATTTCAACAAAGTTGAGACAAACCTTCCGGTTTAACTTGTGACTTTCTTCATATTGGTTAGATCCTAAAGATCACATATTTTGTAAATGATTTGGTAATTTGGGTTTAGAGAGGTTACTTCAGGTCTCACTCTGGGTTTTCCGTCCTACGACAGTGGATCACCATGGTAACTTATGCTGAACACCTAACCTGCAGGTTATGTTCCAGATAAGAGATCAGCTCGTATAAAAGCACCGCCTACTGACCAATCAGAGCTCGGTGCACGGATCGTATGACAATATTATATGAAGAAGTTAAAGTCATAATCAAGGCTAAAAACAACTCAGATTAAATTGTGAAACGCAAAAAGGACAGCTGAGTATTCTGTTAAATTAATCTGTTAATTTACACATTCACACATCCGCATTTTTTTTTCTTTTACCAGCTGTCCTTCCTGCATTTAGCAGCTTCAACTGTGTTGCTTTTAGTCTGGATTATGTGTTTAACTTCTTCGTATTTGTCGAATATCATAGCTTGCTCTTCCTTTGCAAAATGTGCCGCTCTGCTGACAGTAGACTTGTCCATGTCTGTGATCGGTCATATGCTGTAAACACCGTACCGTTCATGTGAACATAACCAGATGATGAAACCCTGGGTTGATTTACCGAGTTGATAACCAGCACCGTAGGATCGCTGAGCGTGATCTCGGTTGTTAGGGTTAGTTGAGCCAGATAACGAGAAGATATTCTGGGTATGTTGAACTCACTTTGTAGTACAGGCCGATGTAGATGTCTGATGTAGATCGTTTTGCTGAGTCTCTTGCACAACCTTACCATATGTGTGCAAGTCACACATGTGATACTAAGATGAGCCAAGACGTCAACCACAGCGTCTTTGAAGACAGCTGAGTGTTTGTGGTTGCATGATTTTATGAGCTGCTGTGGCCTGCAGCAGTACGCATGGACAGGCAGGCCTCACAGTGACACTCAACTTCTTCTTCTTCTGCTCTGTGAGGCATAAAAAAACAAACACCTGCAGGGTCTGAGTCATGTTGCTCATACTGCTGGTAATGCTGCTGATGATTTTACCCGCCACTGCCAACAATTAACCCGCATTTGGCGGCTGGCGGGTGCTAAGTTCAGAACCTGGTCCCATCTACTGTATGAGAGTTGTTCATACATGTACAGTATGCACCGGTTCTCACAGCAAGTGTGTTTCATTTCTCTTTTTGAGCCACCTCAAGGCTAACAGCCGGCCCTGGAGGCTGCTTCCCTGTATCTAGATACCCAGCCATGCTCAAACTTTCTCAGAAAGATGGGTGGATATTAGCAAATGAGCAAATCTCATGGGCTGGACTCCTTGACTAATGAAGCATAAGATGTGCCTCAGATCCCCAAACTGAATATTTATTTTGCTGAAACACATCTTTTTTTTGTATTTTATATTTAAAGTAGGGATGTCACAATACCAGAAATGCTCACGGTCCATGTGTCTTCTGTAGCTACAGTACTGGTCCAACAGCTGTTTTCAAACTCTATCTACATGTGGGTTAAGATCTAAAGGGTTATGTCAGCTATGTCAGAGAGTTATTGTATTTTCTCCAACCTCACATAAACAAACGTGATGTTAATAAAAACTCTTTGTCACTACGTTTTGTACTTAAAGTGAAAAATAATCCTGACATTCATTGTTTCTTCTTTGTGTCTCCAGGTGAAGCTGTCAGACTTTGGTTTCTGTGCCCAGGTATCAAAGGAAGTGCAAAGAAGGAAGTCTCTGGTGGGAACGCCGTACTGGATGGCACCAGAGCTCATATCCAGACTGCCTTATGGACCAGAGGTACTACTCGATATTTACTGCTATTTGTTGTGTAAACAAGCACGTCTCTTCTACTTGTTGACTGTCTCTCTCTGTCCAGGTGGATATCTGGTCTCTGGGTATCATGGTCATAGAGATGGTGGACGGGGAGCCGCCGTACTTCAACGAGCCGCCGCTCAAAGCCATGAAAATGATCCGAGACAACCTGCCTCCCAAACTGAAGAACCTGCACAAGGTACAAAGACGAAGCACCGTTAGCAGATGTCATTATAACATCAAACATCTGGACTTGTCCCTTTGACGTTGTGGTGTCCTTTAGCTAAAACAACATAATCAGATGCATAGAAAGTGTTTTGGTTTATAACAAGAATCCTTCGCTTCTACAAGAGGAAGAGAAAAGACAACTTGCAGGGTTTGATTATAACCTGCGTAGGGATGTTAACGATTAATCATCCATCGATTAATGGTCGTTAAGAATTTGATCGAGCATGTGAAACTTAATCAATCTATAAAATAAAGATCTGAAATATAAACAGCGTCTAGTTACATCCTAGATATCAGTAGAATGGAGTATTTTCAAAGCACGTTTCAATGACTGGGAGAGGCGGTGGAGGTGGCCACGCCGAACCCGCATGCTGAAGGTGATGCGCCCGACAGAGACGCTGAGTCAAGCTATCGGTTAGCATCCCTAATTAACACCTGGATGTTTTCTCCCGCTCGCTTGTCTCCCTCTCCCAGGTCTCCCCTCTGCTCAAGGGCTTCCTGGACAGGATGTTGGTGCGAGACCCGGCTCAGAGGGCGTCGGCCAGCGAGATCCTCAAACACCCCTTCCTGACGAAGGCGGGTCCGCCGTCCTGCATCGTCCCCCTGATGAGGCAGAACAGGATGAGATGAAACCGGTGACACTTAGACCTCCAGACTCTGCAGGTTCAGACGGAACAGAATACTCCTGCACACAGAGAGGCGGCCCACGGGGGGGTCAGAGGTCACGGATCGGAGAGGTCCTGCTCTCAGAAAGAGCTGCAGAGTGTAAACCGGTGTGCAGGAGTATTCTTATTTTCTTATGTGAATCATTGAACCGAGGGAGTGTATTCCCTTAATAAGAGGCAATAAGGCTGTGTGTGTGTGTGTGTGTGTGTGTGTGTGTGTGTGTGTGTGTGTGTGTGTGTGTGTGTGTGTGTGTGTGTGTGTGTGTGTGTGTGTCCGTGTGTTTGTGTACATGTGTGTGTGTACATGTGTGTGTGTACATGTATGTATGTTGGCAACACTGTTCATGACGGTGTTTCATGGCTCATACATGTGCGTGAGAGCAGAGAACTTTGCCTGTCGAGTGATTTTAGCCGATTTCATTTAAACGTTTTGTTTTAATTGAAGACCTGGAACGATTGTGGCTGTTTTTATTTCTCCATTTGGACCTTACCTGGATTTTACGTGTGACGGTGGGGTTTTGCACACCAATCGGATGCTTTGAAGGAGCCGGCGGCGGATTTTAGAGACTGTGCGGAGCCACATTTTTAATCTCACTACTATTTGACGGTCTGGAAATTTTCTCACTACGAAGACTTCTCCCGCGGACGGATCCCAGACTCGGTCCTCATCACACCCAGAACTTTACTACTGAGGGAGGAAATCTTTTGACCCAGAAATGAGTCTTTATTTTGTAGCCATATAAATACTAGCTTCCTGTTGTAAACAAGCAAACAAACACTAAGTCAAAAGGTAAACACTGGAGTTGTGGGGTTTTTTAAACAGATGAATTTTCCTCTTATTTCCTCCTTATTTTCCTGTGTAAGTACGATGAACATAGAGAGATATATCAGTTTTGATGTTTTGCTATCTCTATTTTGTGATTGTTTTATTATTATTATTATTATGATTTATTTCTTTGTTAATTTTAGAGCGAGATGTGATGATTATTGAAGCACTGTCAATGAGAGATAGAAGCTGCACTCCCGGTTGATTCCAGATAATAGACACTAGACATTTCATTTATTTTTTTTATTTTTTAGACCAGACGTGACGTGTTGACCATGAACCGAGACGAGCAGGAAAGGTTTAACAGAAACATGAAAAAACAAAACTGATAAAAATCGTACCCCCGTTTTAACGTTCTTTCTATTTTCGCCGTAGTGTTTTAGAAGAGTCGGTAGCTGGTAGAGGTAACTCACGTCACAAACTAATGACTCTTCTTTGGTAGAAAATCTACTTGAGCTGCTTTTTAGGCAATCAGTGAGTTGTTTTTATTCTGTATTGCACGACAGCTTCCTCGTAACGTCATCGCTCTCCTTCAACAAACACACAGCGGCTGTTGTTTTCAGTAAACGGCCTGCTGTCACGTTCTGCTGTTGAACCGACTAATGTTGGATTTCCTGGTTGATGCTTCTGGCAGAGCGCTGCTGAATCCACCTCACGGTGCGAGTGCTTTATTTCTAAAAGATAAAGGAAAACGCTTCCACTACTCGGCAACAGATGGTACACAGGTAAACGACAGGTTAACATGAGTGGGAGAGGGCTGACCTGGACTTCTGCAGAAGTCTGATGTTTGCTTGACTCTGGGCCGAAGAGAACAGACAGAATATTCTAAATAAAAGTCCACAAAAATAGTGACGTTTATGAAGTAATTTGAGATAAACTCACAGAAGATCAGCGCCGAGTCAAAGTGAAAAAACAGCAATATATCAAAGTCTGTGATCTCCTGCGTAGAAGTGGCAGCTCTCAAGACGAAAAAAAGCTAAATTCGCTCCGTCGTAAACGCCCCTCAGCAACTTAATTTGATATTTAGTCCGCTTTACTTTGTGCACTGAGAAACCGAACCAAAAGTATCTGCGGTTAGTTAAAGCGCCCCGAGATGACATCTTCTGTCGCTTTTTGTCTCAACAAAAAAAGTCAGATAACACTTTATAATAACCGTTATTAATTAATGGTAAATTGATAGTTAATTAAACTTTACTATAGTATAGTAATAGTTATTTTACTGTTAACAAACAATGAAATAATATAAGTACGAGTTATAAATATACAGTATATAACTCATACTGAGTTTATGGTCAATAATTGGTTTGTAAACCATTTATACACATTATTTGGATGGCTGTTATAAAGTTGATGATTATAATACTTTGTTAAATGGTTATTTACACAGATAGTTAATCATTTGTAAATGGTTAATAATTTGGTTTCTGGTCCATCTATATGTAATGTTTATAGATGTTTTACAAACTATTTCTTAAAAGTTTAAAAATCATTTGGTAATCATTAACAAATACTAAATATAGTATATAAAATGTTATAATGTGTGCAACAATAAACTGTTAATAAATAGTTTATTAATGTAATCAGAATGTAATTATCGTCTCTTATCAGATATGATACAATATATAATTTATAAACTAATTATATTTCATGTCACACAACCTAATGCTAAAATAACAGAAATGATCGCATTACTAATAGTAGTAAAAATCATTAATTATAATTATCAATTCAAATTCAGAATTATTAATTTAAAATCAAATATAACTATCAACGTACCATTTCTTAATGATGGTTATTATTATAAAGTGTTACCAAAGTCAAGACTGCAACTAAACAGGAGGGAGGTGGTGGACGTGTTTTGGATGGCGTAGCGCGCTCGCTGTTCTCGTTGTCGTGTACAGCTGAACTCCTGCTGACACAGCGAACACATTGAAACCAACGACTGTGAGGCCTTGTACGTACGAAGAGTAGGAGGAAGGCTTTTTACAGTAGTTTTCTAACATTGTTGATAATTCCTGCAAAGCACAGCCAGCTATGGTCGGAGAACTAAAGCCACTCTTACTGTTTATTCATGTTGTGTAGCTACACTTGTTGGAAGAGGAGCATAATAGCAGCAGTACGCTTCAGTGAAAACGCTTCCTTCCAGGCGTCGTTGTCTGTAACTTGAAGTTGTAGTTATGAACTTTTAGCACCAGTGGGAGCAGAGAAAATGTAGTTTCCATTTCCTATAAACATGTGTTGTTCATGTTTGCGTGCCACCGCAGGTGAACGTTGGTTCATCATTCACTCAGAAGAAATTCCTGCTAAAGTAGGTGTTTTTCTACTTTGTGTCCTCGGCTGCTTACTAGGGGTGTCACGATTTCGATTCTAAATCGATCGAAATGAACTTCCGATTTTGACCATCGAAATCAAAAGCAGGATTGGTGATTGTCCCAGTTTTTTATTTTCTCCGCCCTCGCCTACTTCAAGCCCCCAGGAACAGCTCTGGTTGTTGAGCCCAGTTTTCCTAGTGGCCAAACGGCAGTACTACAACTTCCGTGTCCGTCACGTGATGCCATTGGGCCCAAAAAGACTTTTCCCCATAGACTTACATTGGGAAAGAGGCGTCTCACTCAGCGGATACTTTTTTTTTAAGGTAAATCAACTTCCCAGTATGAACACTCTAATAACCCTTATTTAAATCATTAGGTCCTAAAAGTTATAAAAGCTGAGCTGAATGACAATCAGGTGAAGATCTCAAATTAGAATATTGAATCTGCACATATTGATTCATCACTTACTTACTATATTTTAATAAAGGTAAACACTATTTGGGGATTGACAACTAATAGACTATAATGAAGGGGAGAACCTCCTGCTATGTAAGGAATGATAATGTACAGCGAGCCGGCATATATATATATATGTATATATATATATGCCTATACAACCACACTCTGTGGTACTACACACTTAGACTTCTTGTTATTCCTCATCCCACATTAGATCAGTTTCTTTGATTATCGATGTGAAAATGTGTTTACCTGAGGACTGATCGACTGTTCGGTAGACTGTAGCTAAGTTTTTTATTCTGCTGCTGTCTGTGTGAGTTCCTGCCTTAACATTTACAATCACTACTAGACGGATTGCGGTTCCGACTCGACACTACGACTGTTAGAGATGGAGAAAGGAGACTTCCATGACGCTTCTCATCTCACACATCTGAAAAGGTCTTTGTATGTACAAGTGGATCTTCTTTTGGCTAAAACGTTGACGGCTCTCATTCACATTCCTGTCGAGACCACTTCAGATTGCCTCAAAGTCGGCGCTCTTCTCACCTCAGTTTACCAGAGCTTCCCAAAGCTTTCAGTTGATTTCTTCATTAATCGCCAATGAGCAGCTCCAGTGCTGCTGTTCAGGGTTCAGTGCCTTGCTTTGCAGCATCTTGACATTTTGGGGGATTGTCCGGTTAAGTGAGTAGTTCTTAGGACTGACCAACCAGCCTGCGCTATAAAATGTGACAAAAAACTGTTATGATTTTCATTGTCTCGCCTCTTTTTGTTTAAAAGCTGATTTTGTTGCAGTGTAGACGACTTCATTTGTCAAACATCGGATTGCAACAAGCGTTCCTGCACCATCTTGTTTTTGTAAATTTCACTGATATTGTAAAAAAAACAAAAAAAAAACAGACTTCACTTTGCAAATTTTACTTTTTTTTTGGCAAATACAGATTTTGTAAAAAGTCATCCACGGTGTTTTGTTTTCTGTATGTTTTGAACATGTTTTGTACATTGAAGTCAGATACCTGCCAGCTTGGAGAGGCACGAGACTGCAAGTTATCGGCGGATCTGAATCAAAGGCTCTGAGATCGCCGTTACTAACCTCAGACCAGGTCTCGTGCTTCTTTGGTCCTCTTAACTTCACACCATCTACATCACAGAGCTTACTATGCCCCGGAAGGATGCTGTGGTGGAGGCCCTACGAACACAAGAGCCTTCAGTACGCTGAGGCTTCGTAGGCAAGTCAACTACTGGGCTACTTAAGGACACGGGAATCCGAGGCCAAGACCAACGCCAAGCCATCAGAGCCCTCTCAAGTGCTGCCGAGCAGGCAAGTCGGCGGCTCTGGATTAATAGGAGAGACGACACCTGGGACCCAAAATAACACCAGCGGCATCAGAAGGGGTATAAGCAGAGGGGGGGGCACATCTGGGACGCCAGATGTCGCAGATAAGCCCTCTAGAGGTGTTGTGGGCCCACCTGATGACCCTGATGAAGCTTTTACCCCAAACCTTTACCGACTATGACTTGCCCCAAACTGCATGTGATTATCATAAAGTGGGCATGTCTGTAAAGGGGAGACTCGTGGGTATCCATAGAACCCATTTTCATTCACATATCTTGAGGTCAGCAGTCAAGGAACCCCGTTGAAAATGGCCATGAAAGTTTTTCCTCGCCAACATTTTGCGTAAGTTTGGAGCGAGAAAACATACTTATGAATATTATAATCCGTTTCTGCTAATCGTGCTGATAGATCTCCTGAAATGTTGCACATTCAACGACTCATGATGCATCAACATTTGATGAATTCAGATGTTGATGTTGAGTTACCTGACTGACTAATTACAGGTCTGATAAAGTTCCCACACGCTGCTTGATGAGCTGCAGATTAACCATCAGTGGAAACCCTCTTTTTTTCTCTGCTGTATCGCCGCAGCACGCCTGTATTTTTAGCACTTCCGTCGAGTCAGTGGAAGTAACTGAGAAGCAGCAGCTCTGCGGCTCGGCAGCTTTTTACTGTAAACAGAGAGCCTGAAGGGTGGGACCCAAACACAATGACAGACCACAGGACAGCTGGTAGAAAATAAAGAAGAACAGCTCTTTACTTCTCTAGTGGCTAGTTCAGGGTTAGTGTGCACGGATGGACAAACTTTGTCCAAACATTCATGTTCCCCAGAGGATGTTTCCTACTGACTTTTCCTCTAGCTCAGGGTCTGTAATCTGCAGCTCCGGAGCCACATGGTGCTCTTTAGCTCCTCTCCAGTGGCTCCTGTGGATAATTAAGAAAATTAGTGGAAATGAATAACTGTTTTTTTGTTTACATTTTCATTTTTATTTATCATTGTTGTAGGTCTATGGTACGACGGCACTATATATATATATACACTATATATAATACGGAGTATTAGGGCCACATTGAGGGAAAAAAATAAATCTGAGATTTCGAGAATAAAGTCATAATTTAACGAGAAAGAAAGTCGTATTATGAGAACTAAGTAATAATATTATAAAGCAGTTATTTTACATGTTATTTTCTTTCTTTTTTCTCGTAAAGTTATGACTTTATTCTTGTAATGTTTTTCCCTCAGTGTGGCCCTAATACTCCGTCGCACATTGTCTCCTGGACCCTCACTGCATTAGACTTATATACTATATACTTAGACTATAAACTGTGTTAGCTCCATGCTCCAGACAGATTTCTTAAAAGCCTAAATGGCTCTTTTGATAGTAAAGGTTGCTGACCCCTGAGTGAGGGGGTAAGGAGGTGAGGAGGTAAGGAAGTAGGAGATAGGGAATGTATTATGTCAATGAGTGTCCTCACAAAGGTAGAAGTACAGGGATGTGTGTGAGAGAGAGGAACTAATTGGTTAATGTGTGTGTGTGTGTGTGTGTGTGTGTGTGTCTGTGTGTCTGTGTGCGTGTGTGTGTGTGTGTTTGTGCGCGTGTGTGTCTCTCTGTGTGTGTGTGTGTGTGAGATAAAGGGAGTGTTTCCAGAACATGACGGAGCCTCTCCGGTGGGCGGTGTTTGTTGGCTCTCAGCAGCCAATCAGAGCTGATCAAACCCAGCTGATCGATGAGTCAGTCAGGAGAGAGAGCAACAGAGGAGGTCTGACTGTCACACTTGTTGCTGAGCAGGAGCGGCTGCAGACGGAGACGGAGAGATCCACACCGAGACATCCACCTATCCACTCTCCTCCATCATCTCCTCCATCCTCCTCCTCAAACCGGCGTCTACTCCTCCGCTCCTCGTCCGCTCCAGAAGCTCCATCTCCCCGCTGCTGCTGCCGCTGCCTCCTCCGCGGCTCTCAGGTGAGACATCCAACGCTTTAAATCTGCTTTATTGTTTCAGAGCTCGCTGTTTTAACTACCTGTAATGTAATCAATAATGTATATCATCGATTATTCCCTCATCTGATCCACTGAGTGTGTGCGCAGTGTTTTTATGTCTGTTTGATAAAAATAGATTGACTTGAGTCCATAACATAACCTGTTCATTGCCTATTAATTATTAATTATTACAGCTTTATTGACCAAGTATGTAAACACATACAATGAATTACACAGAAATACAGCTAAAGACAAGGACAAATATAAGTATATAGCCTACTAAGACAATAATGCAAAGGATGCTGGAATAAATATAGCCTGATGCTTTATATAGATAATGATAATAATAATAATAATACATTTGTTTATACAGTTAAAAACAAGGATCAATACAAGTATATAGTCGACTAAGACTATAATGCAAAAGATGCTGCAATAAATATAGACTGATGCTTTATATACATAATAATAATAATAATAATACATTTATTTATACAGCTAAAAACAAGGACAAATATAAGTATATAGTCTACTGAGAAAATAGTGCATAGGGTGCTGGAATAAATAATACCAATAATAATAATAATACATTTATTTAACGGATGTTACAAAGTGCTTCACAAGACAATTAAAGCAGATAAATAAAACAGGACATCACAGAACATATGAATAATGAAATATTATTTTTTTTGAATTGTGCGTCATAGTTTCCTTAAAGGGACTGTTTGTAAGAATCAGAAATTGCTTTTTAACAGCGATACCTTTGGCCGTTAAGTCAACGAGAGTCAGCGTCACAACAAAACTACAACTTCTTTAGGTTTAGGCAACAAAAACTGTGATGAACACATGAATGCATCAATAATAATATATATTATAATAATATCATCCAGTATTATATACGTATATATAGTTATACATGACTCTGAAATGGGCCATTCTGTATAATTAGTACTTTTACTTTTGTTACTTTAAGTATATTTTGATGCTCATACTTTTATACTTAAGTAGAAATATAAATCTTTAAAAAAGTTAAGTTTACTTAAGTACAATTTTAGATGCAGGACTTTTACTTTGAACAGAGTATTTCTACACGGTAGTATTGAGACTTTTACTTCAGTAAAAGATCTGAACACTTCTTCCACCGCTGGAGACGTCAGATGTGGTTTAAAAACGAGTCAGTTCTTAATAAAAAGAGAACAATAGACTTGAATCCCTCTCGAGGGTTTGTACCTGTTGGTTTCTGAAGCAGCGGAGCAGAAAGAGCAAAGTTCAACACAGCTACTGATCAACCAGAACGTCAGATGTGGTTCAGTGGGTGAAGACGCTCAACACTTCTTCCTCTGCATGTTCAGTTCACTCTGTGTTTTTCCCAGTGGAAGTTTCTGCTGGCTTACTCGGCTCTTCCTCTGTTTTTCGCCAAACAAATCACTGTTGTGGCTGGAAACATAAAATGCATCACTTCCTGTGTGCCTGAAAATATTTCCAAGAAAGAGCCACCTGGGAGTTTACAGGCATCATGTTTGAATCACCATCAGAGTGTGTGTACACAGAGGTGCTTTACTTGAGTATGTTATGATACTTTCTACTTCTACTCCTCTACACACACTAAACACTACATCTCAGAGGGGAATAGTGTACTTTTTACTACATTTGTCCGACAGCTTTAGTTACTTTTCACATCCACTTCTTGTCCAGGTGAAACCACGATTCGCCAGATGTGTTGATGTTGAATGTTTGTGATAAACTGAAGGATTAAATGTTCCTTCATGTGTTGAGAAAATCCTTCTGAAGCTAATTAAACTCTTTAAAAAGCCTCTTGGATCAGCTGGAAGATGCATCGTCACAAAGCTGAAAACAGGCTGACTTTAGAGATACGTGGTTCTCACAGGACAGCAACGCTACAAACACATGATGATCTTATAGACCATGATGCATTGCTGTAGATTAAACTGGCCAACAGGATATAAAGGAGGTCAAATGCAACATACACATTAATGCAGCAGTAATATTAATCCAGAAGCATCAGATAGAATAGGAAAAAACTGACAGGGAACACTTTACTGACACATCAATACTTTTACTTTTCGTACTTTAAGTACGTTTTACTGAAGTAAGGTTTTGAATGTAAATGTAAACTAGTTTTTATTATCACACAGTGAAATGTAGCCTCTGCATTTAACCCATATTAGGAGCAGTGGGCTTTTACTTGTAGTTTTCACAGTGTGGTATCAATACTTTTACTTCAGTATAAAGTATCTGAATACTTCTTCCACCACTGCATGTGCACAACAACCACAGCTAGCTTATGCATTAAAGGAGCAAAATGTACTGTAGTACTAACGGCTAGCATTTAAAAAGCGGTAACGGCAGTCCAAATTCAAAATAAATGACTCGATAAATAAACATGTAATTAAATGTAGCAAAAATAGTATTAAAAATACATAGTCATTAATTAATTGATAAAAATGCAATATAAATTGATATTTCTGTTTTAATTTGCTTCATTATTTATTTATCTTTGTATTAATCCCCTTATTTATTACACTTTTTTTTATGTATTAAAATAACTATTTATTTATTTTTTATTTTTTCATTTATTTTTTCATTTATATTTTATTTATTAATTTATCTTAATAAATTAAATTTAAAAGGAGAACATAGTGGTTGTAGCATTGCTGTTGGGGAAGCCAGTATTTTAATTCAGCATGTTTCCTTAATCTCTGATGACATATCAGGGTCATTTTATGATTTATTGTCACAGTAAATATATTTCAGATTGGTCCTTTAACACAACCCGTTTTTGACTGTTAGCTAATACAGTGGTCAGTCATGAAGGGAAGTTGTAGATGACGGAGATAACGTCCGCTCTGAGTGTGTCTTTTCTTTGTAAATTCATCTGAAACAGAGGAGGAAGTCCAGTCCCTCGAGGTGTGAAGTGAAGTCACCTGTAGTGAAGCTCAAACATGCTGTCACTCATGTTTATATTCAGCCTTCACCACCCGGCAACAAAGCGGTGCCAGATTGTGACATTTGAATGCTCGCCAGAGTGATGTTTGTAGCGTCGATGCGTCACGTCGTTTAACTTCTAATCATAAGCTCATGATGGTCTGAGCTTGTTAATGTCGGCTGTGGTGGAATGTAAGTTAACTTAGGAGCGTTATTTAACCTCCTTCACAACAAGCTAGTGTGACCAGCTATGAAACTGAGCCCATTACAACTTCCGAAACCTTTGACAGCCCTAATGATAAGAGTATTAAATACTTGACAAATCTCCCTTTAAGGTTCATTTAAAACAGATAAAAAATGTGCGATTAATTTGCTTTATGGACAATCATGCGATTAATCGCGATTAAATATTTTAATCAGTTGACAGCCCTACTTGTAAAAGAGCATTTCTACACTGTGGTATTACTACTTTTACTTATCTAAAAGATCTCAGTACTTCTTCTTCCTCCATCACTGGACTCCCTTCTTGATTTAACAGCATCACGACATGCAGTTATCACATGAAATGGAGCTGAATAAATTAATTTTGTTTTAAAAAAAGAGACATCTTAATTTTCTGCAGCAGAAGTTATAATATCACAGAGGGCCGTGATGACTAAGATGGAGAACTCCCACACAGATTGTGGTCACATAAGATGGAGCTGTGTGTGATGACTGGCATCTCTCTTGACATGAAAGCACAAAACACACACTAAAGACAGCCAAAGCTACACCTACACACACAGTTTCACACACTGGAAACACACGGTGGCATTTAGGCTGCCGCTCCAGCCGAGGTCTGGCTCTGTTGGCACCAGTTCATCACAGGAAGTAGCGTGATAGCGATGGCGCGCCGGTGCAAGTCATCTGGAGAAATTTAGTTTGGGTTGTTGTGGCGGCGGTGCTAGTGATCGGTTTCTGTTTTGTTTCTCTGCTCACTGTCGGGTGGGCGTATCGGTCAGCGCGGCCAGTGTTGAAACGGTAAACAGTGTGGGGTGACAGTTTCATTATCAGTCGACTGAAAGGTTGAGCGCAGGTTTACAGTCGTGGTTTGATTAAAAGACGACAAAGCAGATCACTGGAGCAATGTTTGAAGGGATAGTTCACGTGTTTTGAATTGTGGTTGAATGAGGGACTCGGCGTGTTACCTACAGTAGATGGAGAAGCAGACAGGAGTACCAGCACGGGAGCAAAGCGATGTGCTGCTGTAACAAATCAATATCAGTTTAAGTGTACTCTATATTTACAATATTTTCACCTTTTCAGACAGCCCTTTCCGACGTGGAGCTGAAATCTATGCTCTCACCAAAGCCACCAGACTCCATTGAAAAAGCCTATAATGTGACCTCACAGAACACGGGAGTTGCTGTTCTACCGCTGCCTCGATCGGTTAGTTAGTTTGTGTTATTGTGTGACTTTGGTTAGTTCAGATTCACCAAAGTCACACAATAACACAAACAAACTAACCGATCGAGGCAGCGGTAGACCAGCAACTCCGATTTTCTGCAATGTAAAAAAAATGTTCAATGCAGTCTGATGGCTTTGAAGAGAGCATAGATAACGGCTTCAGTTCCCCGTCAGAAAGGGCTGTCTGACAGCGAGGTAAAGTGGTGAAAATATTCTAAATAGAGCGTACACTAAACTGATTTTTTTAGGTGTCTAAAACGCGTTTAGCTGCTGCCTCCGTCCACAGCAGTACATCGCTTTGCTCCCGTGCTGCTACTCCTGTCTGCTTCTCCTGTCTGGGAGCGGAAATCAAAATGAAGACGTCGATCGATGCAGCTGCTCAGTGAGCAACAGGTGAAGCCAGCGGAGGTGTGTGTGGTTGCACTCAGCAGCTGACAGGTGTGAATGAACACAAACAGCAGGCGGGTTCACAGCTGCAAATACATTTAGACTGAAAACAACATTTTTCTTTCCCTTTAAAAAGTTTTAGCTTGAGCTGCTTTAGTGAGAGAGGTGTGACTTCTGCCTCCTGTTTAAGGATAATTTTACTAGACATCAGTGTGTGTGTGTGTGTGTGTTTACAGTGTGTGTTTACAGTGTGTGTTTATGTGTTTTCTGCTGCTGACTCTTCATCTCCGTTGTGTCTTAAAGGAAGTCTGGTTTGATGTCTGCGTCGGTCCTGTATCCATCGTCGTGTGGACTCGTCAGTCTGGTCTGCGGACTCCTCCTCCTGGCCTCCTCACCGCTCCTCACAGCAGGTACGACCTCTGACCCCCAACATTCATGCATTCATTAAGTCTCTACGTTGGTTTCTCCTTCATTCACTGTAGCAGAAAGGAAATATTATACACAGAATTCAAGTGAAATCTACGGTGACTCTGAGAGCTCAACGCGCTGCAAATAGAGAAAACACAATACAGCTGTTTCCAGGGGACACTAAAAAGTGATGCACACACTGAAATTAACCTTAACTGTGGTGGAATAGTTTTATTTTCTTAGGAAGGTTCCTAACTGAGTGAAATGACCCGGAAGTATCTACGTGGCAGCCTTTTTAAGAGCTTCTATAGATGTTAAGGAAAGGTGCTTCAATGCTTCCTTTCTTATCTCCTTTAGCTTAGGATACACTGAACCATCCTTTACCAAAGGAAAAGGAGATAACGCCGCCACACAATTCCTTTTGGCCGCACCACAGCAGACCCACGTCAACAAAGAACGTATATCGATTAAAAAGTGAATGTCAATTGTTTTCGTTGCAACGTCAGCGCTCAGCAGCAGCTACGCTTCTGCCATTTTGGACTGAAAGCGACTACCGGACGCCCGTAAAACGTCGGCCTACAAAGAGCCTGAAAGTAAAACAAAATGATTTCTATTCTATTGTCATATTTAACGTCTCTACAGAAATATCCTATGTTCAACAATAAGAATATTATAAATATGTATACTATTAATAACTATTTACTGACTTATTTATTAGACTCTTTTGCCCGGCTGCTTCCCAGAGGAACGGAAAGGGAGCGATGGACGTAAATGGAAGTTAGAAAAATCCAGCACACAGATTTCTCAATCTTTTTCATGTCAAGGATCCAGAATGAAAAATAGACCTCAGACCATGGATGTAGAAGAGGTTGTGTCCTGTGCGTGTTAGTAAATAACCTACAACTCCATTAAATCCTGTTGATGTCGTGCTACTAGCGCTACTAGTTACTGGCAAATAGACGGTTGTTTGGGAACAGAGACGTTAATACATCCACCATGGTACAGGAAGATAATAAAAGTGATGAATTACAGCCAATATATCCATTATTACAGCCGTATACAGCTAGCAGGAAGCTGGCAGAACCAGATGTGTCGTGCAGGGCGGTGCGGTCTTCCGTGGGTCTGATGCACGCTCATTATGCCGAGGAAAATAACTCCCATTGTGCCGCAGCAGTGAGTTACTGAAACAATCTTTAATTGTAAATACAGTCCAGACAGATGTTCATTAATGGCACACAGTCATCAAACTTTAATGATGACTGATAGTGAAACATTAAGTGAACTTTAGTCAGCGTGTTGCAGGATGTAGACACTTTCTGCTCGCTCTGTTTCGAGAGTCTGGTTCTTCCTCTTCTGTTTGTACTGTGATCAACAGTCATCAGTCAAACTCTGCTGTTCATCAGAACCGGGCTGTGACTTCCTATTCTTAACATTTTGTTTCTGAGGAAAACCATTCAGACTTTTCCTTGTTGCAGCTTCATTTCTAGTGATTTTCCACTCTCAGCCTCGTCACGTGAGGCTGTTTGGGGTTAAGGAGCTAACGGGGGCAGTGGAAACCATAATTCTGCAGACGCAGACTTTTGAGATGGAAGGTGGAGAAATAGAGGAAGTGGGTTAAAGTGTTGTCTGTTCTGCCCGTTGGGGAAGGCAGCAGAGGAGGTTGTGGGCAACGTTTTGATGCGGGAAAACCCAGCATTCAAATGTACACAGACACGTATAAATATAAATATGTAAACCAAATCCTGAGCCTTTTACTCACTTTGTTTACCGTAAGTAAACACTTATGTATGACTTGCCCCAAACCGCATGTGATTCTCATAAAGTTTGCATGTCTGTAAAGGGGAGACTCGTGGGTACCCATAGAACCCATTTACACTCACATATCTGGAGGTCAGAGGTCAAGGGAGCTCTTTGAAAATGGCCACGCCAGTTTTTCCTCGCCAAAATATAGCATAAGTTTGGAGCATTATTTAGCCATTTAGCATGACATGGTTACATGGTAACAGTGGATTCTTTAGGTCTTCTAGTTTCATATGATACCAGTATCTTCATTCTCGCTTTATAACTGAGCCCGCTACAACCTCTGAAAGACAGGGCCCACCAAGAGACGTCGGAGTGTTAAGGGGTTAGAAATGAACCAGTAGCGATGGTTGTGAGGTAAAGGCGACTAACGACCACTGTCTCTACAGGCCGGCTGAGTAACTGCACTCACCCTCTGGTGCCGGAACATGGAGGTTTCCGCTGTGATCCGTCGCCGTGTCGAGGTTTCCCCCACAAAACCTCCATCCACTTCTTCTGTGAGCCGGGGTACCACGTCCTCAACAACAAGGCCCGCGTCTCCAGGTGTCGCCACGGGAGGTGGCAGCCTCCGATACCGGCCTGCGTCCCCATCAGAGGTGAGAGTTCAGAAGACTGAATACACTGAAGTCTAACAAGTCATATAGTATTTATGTTTGTTTTATTATGTTTTATGTATGAAGGAGAGAACCTGCCAATAATAAATGTATAAATTCATTAATGACTCAATAAATACATAAATATATCATTAAATGTAGCAAAAATAATATTAAAAATAAATGTAGCCACTAATTAATTGATAAAATGTGACATAAATTGATATTTCTGTTTTAATTTGCTCCTTTATTTATTTATCTTTGTATTAATTTCTTTATTTATTTACTCTTCTGTTTAATTTTCCCCTTTATTTATATATTCTTATTCATTTTTAAATGTATTTATTTATTTTTGCATTTATTTTTTATTTATTTTATATTTATTCTTAAATGTAGGTATTTATTTATGTATTCATCCATTTTTTAAATTATTATTTCTGCATGATTTTCCCCTTTGCATTTCACCCCTAGAAATAAATATACATAAATAAATTTAAAAATGAATAAAAAGAAATACACACATAAGGGGAAATTAAATAGAAGAGTAAATAAATACGGGGATTAATACAAAGATAAATAAATAAAGAAGCAAATTAAAACAGAAATATCAATTTATGTCACATTTTATCAATTAATTAATGGCTACATTTATTTAAAATATTATCTTTCCTATATTTAATAACATATTTATTTTTTGAGTCATTTATTTATTTTTGATTTTGGCACGTTGCGTCCTCCATACTGATGTTCAGGTTGTTTTAAGCAGGGTATGAAGTGAGTTCTCTTTACTGATAATTAAGGTGCAAAAAGTGAATTTCCCTGCAAGTTTTTATTTGTCACAAAATATCGCCACATCTAAAATTATACTTTATTAGTGATCAGATACTCTCGGACGACTCTAAACATCTCTTGACATTTCCCAGCAGCCCCGGGCATCGCAGCGCTCCTCAGTGATTTGCTCAGTTTATAATCTACTCATGACTCAGCGCAGCGACGACCCTGACGCTTTAACCGCTGATTAGTCATTTAAAGACACTCACTTCTGGTTTTGAGTGTGCAGGAAGCAGACGGCGTGTCATTTTCGTTACCTATACTTAAATTATGTGTTATGGTTGATTGCAGACATCAGATGAGTGTCAACAAAAAGACGTCTCAGAGGCCACTGGGAGTTTTATAATGCAGCCAGCTGGAAATAAGTACATTTACTCAAGTATCGTACTTCAGTACAAATTTTATATACTTCTGCTTTATTTACTGCTACTACTCCACTACATCTCAGAGGGGAATATTGTGCTTTTAACGTCATTACATTTATTTAACATGCATCTTTAGTTGCAGATTAATCGGTTTGCAACTAAAACATGAAACTTCAGAGCATTTCGGAGCCGATCCCTTTAATGCAAACTCTCTTTTGACCTACTTAACAGAAACATACTGAGACTGTCTGTCTGCAGCGGAACTAGGAGCTTTACTTTCCTCAGACCAGTTCCGACTTCCTCTGTCGCCATTCACTCAAACGCGCTGCGACAGGAAGTCAGAGCGCAGATAGAGGAAGCGGGCGACGCCACCATAATAACCATTAAACATTTCCTCTGTGTTGACGCTGCAGAGCCTCATGGAAAGCTGCTGTCGTATCATCACAGGCTCAGACAAACCACATATCTAGATAAAAGAAAGCTTGCTCTCATAGATTTTGTATTTGATAATCTATTTCTGTAAAGAGAATTCATGGGTTTTCCCACAGCGGTGATTGTTTTCTGTCACAGCTTCAGCTCATTGTCTTAAATCTACCGTTTTGCATTTCAGCATATAAATACCAAATCAATATTTGGACTTGACATGGCTGGGTAGCTAGCTAATCTTGTTGTTAAACATGCCGTCAAATTATATTCACTGTTTTTCAACTGTACGCTACGCAGAGTTATTGACTTTGAATCTTGATAGCAAAACGTTAGCTTTATGCTAGCGTAACCAAGATTGATGTAAAAAAAACTATGGATTTTGGTTACAAACTTTTTGTTTTCTTCGGCAAGTGACCTGGTAGAAGTGGTATAATGCTCTTTGAGGTGTCCATAATCAGGAATTAATGGACGACGCACATCAGACGGTTGCCTCCGCTACCTTGTCGGGCATTATCCTTTACACATATATATATATTGTATATATATATATATACAATATGTGTAACATCCGTTTTAAATTATAGTGCAAATAGAAAACTTTGGTTATGAGAGTAGTGCAAAAGATGGTGGTATGATAATGCTTCATTTGTTTACGTACATAAAAAGCAGATAGTTGTATAGTTTCTGTTGTCGTGTTTCTAATGTCAACATTTGTGTTTCTCCTCCTCAGAGAATGTGAACTCTGACAACAGAGCGAACGACTCGATGCCCAGCATGGCCACGACGGCGGTGGGCGTGTCCATCTTCCTGCTCACCACCACTGCCTGCCTGGTCGTCAAGTCCCGCCTCTACCCCTGTCAATCACACAGGTGAGAAGACCACTGTTTCCTGCAGAAGACTGAAGAGGTTTAAACTGTGATCTGTGATATTCCAATAGTGCTAACCCCTTAACCCAGGGGTCAGCAACCTGCAGCTCTGGAGCCACATGTGTCTCTTCAGCTCCTCTCCAGTGGCTCCCTGTGGATTTTAAAAAATGGAAATGAATAACTTTTTTTGTTTATGTTTTCATTTTTATTTATCATAGTTTTAGGTCTGAAGGTACGACAAAGAATTAGGGCCACATTGAGGGAAAAATAAATAAATATGAGATTTCAAAAATAAAGTCGTAATATTATAAAGTTATTTTATTTTTTTCTCGTAAACTTATGACTTTATTCTCGTAATATTACAACTTTTTTTTCTTGTTAAGTTACATTTCATTGTAGTACATTTTACACACTTTACACTTTAGTACACTTTGACCCTCACTGCATTAGACTTATATACTATATACTTAGACTATAAACTGTGTTACCTTCATCACAATGCTCACATGTTTTGCGGCTCCAGACAGAAATGAAATGTCTCTTTTGATAGTAAAGGTTGCTGACCCCTTCCCCAGACTAAAGATAAAGGCACTCAGATTGAGGTCAGAGGTCAGGAGATCCATTGTTTATAATTCTCTCTGTTTGTGTCCCAGCAGCCGTCGCTCCTCAGATCAGCTGGACCTGATGGTGGACGGACATCCCGTCTCCCTGCCGTCCTACGAGGAGGCGGTGTACGGCAGCTGGGGGCAACGCCTCCCCGCCTGCTCGGCGCCGGGACCCACCCAGCTCCTCTTGGCTCAGGAGGCTCCCGACTCGGACGGCAGCCACCGCCCCCTCCTGTCCAGCCCCGACAACCCCCCGCCCGCCTACGAGGAGACCCAGTCATCCCATCCCAGAGACAGGATGAGTGACGGGGACGTTCGGCAGCTACATGTTGCATTTTCAGATGACAAAGACACTTGATTGAAAGACTTCATGTTGTTTAGCAAATGAAGGATTTTAAATTGTCAGCTGCAGCGTTTTACTCTGCCGGTTAAAACAAACACAGACTGACAGCAGACTCCTGCACTTTTCCTGGTTGGCTGCAGCTCACCAGCATCAGGACACAATCACACGCTAGTTTAGACGAAGCAGATAAGCTCCGATTGGCCGGTTGTTAGGTCACAAAGAGGACTAAAGTTCACTTATACATGAAATGTTGATTGTTGTATTAATGTCAGTGACAGAGGAGGGAGTTTATGTGCTGTCTGGTGAAAACCTTTATATCCTGAATGCCTTGTTTTTAGTGTGATGTTTAAATGTTTAAATATAAAAATCATCACATAAACTAAAATTATGAGGTTTTCACAAGACAGCAGTCATATACAAGTGTAAGTGCCTGTGTGTGTGTGTGTGTGTATGTGTTTTCAGCGTTGCCCTGGAGACGTCGTCCATCCTTTCCCGTCAGTGACGGGGCCGATCATGCTGTTGCAGAAACCCTGTGTGTTTCCACGGCAACCGACTCTATTTTGATTTAGATCTGTTTCTATTGGTGGAGTTGAAGCCAGCGTGGTGGAGGACGAACTCAGATCCTTTACTGAGGTAAAAGTACTAATACTCCACTACAAGTAAAAGTCCTGCATTTAAAACCTTACTTAAGTAAAATGTACTTAAAGTAAATAGTGACAGTCTAAAAGCTGTCAGACAAATGTAGTGAAGTAAAAAGTACTCTATTTACCTCTGAGATGTAGTGGAGTAGAAGTACAAGTACGTTGAATTTGTACTTGAGTACAGTTCTTATAGTAAATGTTCTTCCACCACTGGTGCGCAGACGCTCTGGTTATAGACAACAAACAGCATGTCATGATATTTATTTTGTGTACAGCAGATATTTAGAGACGTGAAAATGCTCGGCAACCAAGCGATCGTTTGAAGTGTTTCTCTGGTATTCGTTCAGCGTGAGTGAAGTGAAACGATAATATTTTGATTCATTTAAATGAAGTAAAAAAGAAACAGTTGTACAGTTATTTGCCCTCGTGGCATCGGTGCAGACACACATGGTGCTTTTAACACTTTTAATTACACGACCTGCAAAAACACAGAAGTTGGAACAAATAACCTGAAACAAATCAAAGGTGTGTGTGTGTGTGTGTGTGTGTGTGTGTGTGTGTGTGTGTGTGTGTGTGTGTGTGTGTGTTCACTTGTTCCCTCTCTGTCACTCTTTAACCTCTGCAGAGCGACTGACGCCTTCAGACCTTGAATGTATTTTATGTTAATCTTGACTATTATATGGATTGTAATATTTACAGAGAGATTATTTGTACATTGTATTATTGCACAGAATTATATGATGAATAAATGTTGAGATGTTTGACATCTTGGCCTGGATTGTGACTTGATTGACGCTAATTAGCACCAGCTGGGTTTACCGGCATGCTGCAGGACTCACTTGTGTTTTGGCCCCGCAGACAGACAGACGTGAGGATTCTCCCCGAGGTAAAGGAATCATTTACTGCTGATGTTTTTGGTTGAATTCATTTCAGAGATCTAGCAGCATTTGCAGAGCAGCTGCTCAAATCTTGATTATAGTTTTTTTTTAACACAATCCTCAAACAATTCATACATTCACTCAGCTGAAAAACAGCAAGAATCTACATAAAACAGGTTTTAAACTACAACTTCTTTAGGTTTACGCAACAAAACTGCAACTTATTTAGGTTTACGCAACACATCTACAACTTCTTTAGGTTTACGCAACAAAACTGCAACTTCTTTAGGTTTACGTAACAAAACTACAACTTCTTTAGGTTTAAGCAATAAAACTACAACTTATTTAGGTTTACGCAACAAAACTACAACTTCTTTAGGTTTACGCAACACATCAACTTATTTAGGTTTACGTAACAAAACTACAACTTCTTTAGGTTTACGCAACACATCTACAACTTATTTAGGTTTACGTAACAAAACTACAACTTCTTTAGGTTTACGCAACACATCTACAACTTCTTTAGGTTTACGCAACAAAACTGCAACTTCTTTAGGTTTACGCAACAAAACTGCAACTTCTTTAGGTTTATGCAACACATCTACAACTTCTTTAGGTTTACGCAACAAAACTGCAACTTCTTTAGGTTTACGTAACAAAACTACAACTTCTTTAGGTTTAAGCAATAAAACCAACTTATTTAGGTTTACGCAACAAAACTACAACTTCTTTAGGTTTACGCAACACATCTACAACTTCTTTAGGTTTACGTAACAAAACTACAACTTCTTTAGGTTTACGCAACACATCTACAACTTCTTTAGGTTTACGCAACAAAACTGCAACTTCTTTAGGTTTACGCAACAAAACTGCAACTTCTTTAGGTTTATGCAACACATCTACAACTTCTTTAGGTTTACGTAACAAAACTACAACTTATTTAGGTTTACGCAACACATCTACAACTTTAGGTTTACGCAACAAAACTGCAACTTCTTTAGGTTTACGCAACAAAACTACAACTTATTTAGGTTAACGCAACAAAACTACAACTTATTTAGGTTTACGCAACACATCTACAACTTCTTTAGGTTTACGCAACAAAACTGCAACTTCTTTAGGTTTACGCAACAAAACTGCAACTTCTTTAGGTTTATGCAACACATCTACAACTTCTTTAGGTTTACGTAACAAAACTACAACTTATTTAGGTTTACGCAACACATCTACAACTTCTTTAGGTTTACGCAACAAAACTGCAACTTCTTTAGGTTTACGCAACAAAACTACAACTTATTTAGGTTAACGCAACAAAACTACAACTTATTTAGGTTTAGGCAACAAATTACAACTTCTTTAGGTTTACGCAACAATACTGCAACTTCTTTAGGTTAACGCAACACATCTACAACTTCTTTAGGTTTACGCAACAAAACTGCAACTTCTTTAGGTTTACGCAACAAAACTGCAACTTCTTTAGGTTTATGCAACACATCTACAACTTCTTTAGGTTTACGTAACAAAACTACAACTTATTTAGGTTTACGCAACACATCTACAACTTCTTTAGGTTTACGCAACAAAACTGCAACTTCTTTAGGTTTACGCAACAAAACTACAACTTATTTAGGTTAACGCAACAAAACTACAACTTATTTAGGTTTACGCAACACATCTACAACTTCTTTAGGTTTACGCAACAAAACTGCAACTTCTTTAGGTTTACGCAACAAAACTGCAACTTCTTTAGGTTTATGCAACACATCTACAACTTCTTTAGGTTTACGTAACAAAACTACAACTTATTTAGGTTTACGCAACACATCTACAACTTCTTTAGGTTTACGCAACAAAACTGCAACTTCTTTAGGTTTACGCAACAAAACTACAACTTATTTAGGTTAACGCAACAAAACTACAACTTCTTTAGGTTTAGGCAACAAATTACAACTTCTTTAGGTTTACGCAACAATACTGCAACTTCTTTAGGTTAACGCAACAAAACTACAACTTATTTAGGTTTAGGCAACAAATTACAACTTCTTTAGGTTTACGCAACAATACTGCAACTTTAGGTTTACGCAACAATACTACAACTTCTTTAGGTTTACGCAGCAAAACTACAACTTCTTTAGGTTTACGCAACAAAACTACAACTTTTTTAGGTTTAGGCAACAAAACTATAACTTTAGGTTTACGCAACAAAACTACAACTTTTTAGGTTTAGGCAACACAACTACAACTTTAGGTTTACGCAGCAAACTCCTGTCTCCATCGTCCCCGACCTCCACCCCTTATGGAGTTTCACACTGTCTATACTAGTGTCTGACTTCTGCTCCGGTCATAATTACTACGGTCGCTGTCGTGTTCTGTTATACCTTCTTTTGGTGATCGACCATGTGAATAGATGATAAAACCTACTAGTGGGTGTAGTAGGCCCCTATTGACCCACATCTATGGGGCGTATAGCGACTGATAACGCCTATTTAATAGTCTGATAACATTCTAATCGGCTGAAATACTCAGCTACAAGTAAAAGTCCTGCATTTACAAAAAAGTGTTTTACTATTATATCTGATGTTTCTGGATCAATATTACTGCTACATTAATGTGTATGTTGCATTTGACTGCTGTAGGTGTTTTAACTCCTTTATAAACTGTTGGGTAGTACTTGAGTACATGTACTTAGTTACATTCACCCCCACCCTCATCCACCTCCACTGGCTCCCGGTCAAGTCCCGCATCACCTACAAAATCCTCCTCCTCACCTACAAATCCCTCAACGCCCTGGCTCCTCAGTACCTATCTGACCTCCTCCACCCTTACACACAGCCCCGGAACCTTAGATCCTCAGGCACGGGTCAGCTCTCCGTCCCTCACACAAGAATGAGAACTTTTGGGGACAGAGCCTTCAGTGTGACAGCCCCCACACTTTGGAACTCTCTCCCCATAGAGCTCCGCAACGCACCATCTCTGGACACCTTCAAAAGACTCCTCAAAACCCACCTCTTCACCAAGGCCTATGGCCCCTAGCTACTGTTACATTTGTTGTATTTATTTATGTCTTTGTTAAGCGTCCTTGGGTTTCATGAAAGGCGCTATATAAATCCAAGATATTATTATTATTATTATTCCACCGCTGCATTACAGTTTATTCTTAAACATAATAGGTGTGGCCTCGTGTTTCTTTTTGCAGTCTTGTAAAAATAAACTGCCGTCATTGTGTTCATAAAATACTTCCTGTGAGGGGTTTTCAAAGGAAACAGGATGTGATGATTCAAATATTCCTTCTCGGGAAAACGTTCTGAATCATTCCTGTAAGAATCATTAAAGACTGAACTGTTGCAGGGCGGTGGTGCCATGTGATGATGGTGATTAAGGGTTAAAGATTGGACTTCCTGCTCTATTGTGGAGTCTGGGTGTGTTTGAGGAGAAGTGGGTTTGATGAGTCTGTTTTTATGAAATGAAAAAGGAGAAGAGTTGGTGCTGTTTACAGTAAGCAGTCAGCTGTGGTTACAGTCAGATGAATGGATTTTCTGCCACTTTCTACTCCAACTCCACCACATTGCACTTTTTACTTCACTACATTTAACGTCTTTTTCCGATTTAGATTTTTACATTAAAAAAATGCAAGATCTTTATAGATTAAACCAGTGGTGGGAAGTACTAATGAAAACATAATTATGAACATTATGTTCTATTTCTGCTAATAAATCCCCTGAAATGTTACACACTAGTCCTTTAATTAGGATTTTCAATGCATGTAATTGTAATAGAGTATTTTTACACTGTAGTTCTTAAGTAAAAGATCTGAATACTTCTTCCACCGCTGACGGTGTGTGTGCCGGGCCGGATCGTGGTCCCGTGAGGCCTCTGGGCACATTTTAAAGTTAAAATGCATCAATCTGGTGCACTTTGAGAGCAAAGTTAAAGGGACTGTTTGTAACTTTTTAAGCGTATAAATGTACCGGGTCGGGACATATGCGCGCTCGCGTGTGGCCGGAGTCACTCCTCTGCCAGCTTGCCTTCACTCAGACAGCGAGCGTTCTCGCTGTCTCGCTCCACCTCTAGACGTGAACGCGTGCTCACTCCACACTGCAGAAGAGTTAGTTTAGCTCTGAGAATATCTAGTGAATGTACAGTGTGCAGAAATAAATGCTGCAGCTCCTCCAGACCAACAGAGGTTTTCCGTGTCTTGTGAAGTGTCGGGTCTCTGCAGCAAGACGTTATCAGCGGCACCCGGTCGGAGACGGTAACGTTTCTCTTCCTGCTCAGCCTCCGGTGTCTCCCTCCGGAGAGGGAGACACCGGAGGCTGAGCAGGAAAAGCCAGCATTGATTCATGGAGAGACCTTCATCTGGTCAGCTAACATTACTGCCAAGCAGCTGAAATATAGAGTGATATTGTGCTTTTAGCTGACGTGTGTCGCCTCACTGTTTTGAGCGATGTTCATTCATGTCTATGTAGAGCGAGCAAGCGTGAGCCTGACGCTGACCTTCGTTGACTTAACGGCCACAAGTGTCGCTGTTAACAAGACATACTGAAAGTTACAAATAGTCCCTTTAAGAGGCTAGATTTATGAAGAACTTGGTGCTCTTGTAATCAATTTAATCATAAACACATTGGTTGTATAGATGTGAATGGTGACGACAAAAAGGTCACACCCACAAAGCCTGGTAGACGAGACGGGGTCAGATGGGTTACCGACATCGCTGCAGCCACCTGACGCACTCTTTGGCCACGCATCGCTCGCTGCCTGAGGCTCGGAGGCCTGGACCCGCTGGCCCAGTCCGTAATCTATCTGTATAATGATGCCTTAAAAACACATTGTGTCACTAAAAGCAGAATCTACTCTATTTTGTTTATTATCTAGTTTTATTGTCGTGCTGGTTTCAGTCTTTCTGACGTTTCTTTCTCTTTTGTCTTCTGGTATATTTACAGTTGAGAAATCGATGAACCCTGAACGGCTCACAAGTCATTTATCAACCAGCGTTGTGTAATTGAGAGCCAGTGCCCAGTGTTTTGAGAACATCCCATCATAGACGGGAAGTCACCTTTGAACACTGAGTACAAGAAGAAGTGACTGAGTTACATAAGTTTAAAACTAGCGAGGAAACATGTAAACGTCACCAGAAAGAACAAGATGTTGTCGTCTTCTTTCAAAATAGTATTTTACGTAAGAAGGGAGGACTCGGAGGATTCCCCTCCTCAGCTCAGACGGTGGAATGTAACGGAGTAGTTTTACTCAAAGCACTATCCTAAAGTAAAAGTTTCAGGTACTTAACTTGAGCTTTTCCATTTTCTACTCCACTACTGTACTCAGAAGGAAAAATTTACTTTTTAATTCACTATGTTTGTCTGACAGCTTTAATTACTTTGCAGATTCAGATTAATACAAAATGTAAAACAACTAATAAATTATGATGTAATGATATAGGTCAAGGAACATTAAGGATATCAAGTAATTAAAATGAGCTCTACCTTCACCAGCTGCACATTAAAGCAATGAACACATTAATGCATTCATAATTATAATTCAGTATTATTATGTTATTCAGAAATGGGCCATTCTGCATTATGAGTACTTTTACGTTTGGTATATTTTGATTCTAATACTTTCGTACTTTTTCTTTTGTAATTTTTCTTTTTTTCTTTTGGAAAAGCATTCATTTCAGAATAACAGAATCAGTATTACTGCCAACAGATTAACATAACATTCTGCACATTTAATACAAAATATTATGCAGTACAATTAACAACCTTTTAACAGGCTGACTCCTCCAGAGGTTTTCTTAAGTAATAATTATTAACAGTTGAACATGGGAAGCTTTCACCTTAGAATTATAAAAAAAATATATATATATATATACAAATACATACACTATACATACGCACACACCCATACATATACATATACACATAAATGGATAAAGAGTGGGTTGTTAAATGCGATAAAGTAGCCTAATGTAAAATAAAGTTTTGAATGCAGGACTTTTTGTTGCAACAGAGTATTTCTACACTGTGGCATTGGTACATTTACCAAGTATAATAAAAATGTACAAGTATAAGATTTCACCACTGTCATCAAGTGACTGGTGTGTGACACCAGAGTGAGATTGTGCAAACAGTGAATTCACAGTTACTCAGTCGGGGCTGACGGGAACATCTTCACCCAAATTCCCCACGGCTCTTGACTGGCTGAACACACCTGGTTCAGTAAACCGATCTTAAACTTGAGTAAAAACAGCAGTCTTACATTGCACAAATACTATGTTACAAGAAAAAGTCCTGCCTTCAAAATTGTAGAGAAGGTACTCCTGTAGAATGGCCCATTTCAGAAATGTGTATACTGTATTATTGCCTTCTAATTATTGATGCATTAATGTGTTCATCACTTTAATGTTACAGCTGGTGAAGGTGGAGCTCAAAAGAAAATGATAAGAGGCCATACAGCAGCATCGCCGTCCTGGACCTGGGATGGACCATGTCATATGCTCTAATATATACGCAGGAATCCTGAAATTCAATTTTATACATTTTTTAAGACCCTTTTCAAAGATTTTAAGACTCCTCGCCACTTCGAGTTCAAAACGGTTACATCGGCGACACACTTTAACTTACATACAAAAGTCATAGTATAGTAAGTTATAAAAATGTCATTAAATACTGTCACAAAAAGTCAATATAGTATGTCTTAAAGGTGTCATAAAAGGTCATAGTACAGTATGCCATAAAAATGTCATAGTTGTAGTATAGTGTGTCAGAAAAAGACAGAGTATATTATGTCGTAAAATGTCATCAATGTAATAAAAAAGTCAGTCTTAGTATGCCATTAAAAAATTCATTAAAAGTCGTAGTGTAGTATGTCGAAAAATTTCATGAAAAAGTTTCATGAAAAAAAGTCATAGTATATTATGTCAAAACAAATAAAGTATACTATTTGAAAGAATTTCAAGAAAAAAAAGTCATAGTATATTATGTTCTAAAAGTCATTGTATAGTATATCTCAAAAAATTTAATGAAAATAGAGACATAGCACAATATGTTGAAAAATGTAATGAAAAAAAAGTCATAGTATAGTATGTCGAAAGATTTCGTAAAAAAAAATCAGTTTATTATGTCGAAAAATTTCAGGAAAAAAAATTCATAGTATAAAATATCGAAAAATTTCAGGGGAAAAAGGTCAGCATAGTATGTCAAAAAATTTCAGGAAAACAAAAGTCAGTATAGTATGTCGAAAAATTTCGTAAAAAAAAAAGTCAGTGTACTCGGTTAAAAAAATGTATGAAAAAAAAGTCAGTTTAGCATGTTGAAAAATGTCAAGAAAAAAAAGTCATAGTATAGTATATCGTAAAATTTCAGGAAAACAAAGTCATAGTATGTTGAAAAATTTCAGGAAGAAAGTCATAAAAAAAGTCATAGTACAGTATGTCGCAAACTTTTATGAAAAAAATCATACCATAGTATGTTGAAAAATGTAATGAAAAAAAGTCATAGTATATTATGTCGAAACATGTTATGAAAAAAAAGTCATAGTACAGTAGGTCCAAAAGTTTCATTACAAAAAGTCATATAGTATATCGAAAATTTTGTGAAAAAGTCAGTATAATTTGTCGAACAATTTCATGAAAAAAAGTCATAGTATAGTATGTCAAAAAATGTCATGAAAAAAGTCATAGTATAGTATGCCGAAAAAAATTCATGAAAAAAGTCCGTGTACTGTTAAAAAAAATTCAGAAAAAAAGCCATCGCATAGTTTGTCGAAAAATGTCAGGAAAAAAGTCATAAAAAAAAGAAGTCATAGTATCTCGAAAACTTTTATGAAAAAAATCATAGTATGTCAAAAAAAGTCATAGTATGTCGTTAAATTTCATGAAAAAAAGTCATAGTATAGTATATAGAAAATTTCAGGAAAAGCAGCTCTGATGCTGCGCGTAGTGTCCTGGACATGCAGCCACTTCCCCAGTAAAAGTCTCCACTGCACATTTAGTTTAGTTTAGCAGGTTGTCAGCTGTGTGTCTCCCGGCGTAACTTTAGCGAGTGGCCAACAGTGTGTGTATTTGTGCTACGTTAGCAGCTCTAGCATTGCCGGAGGCTTCGTGCTCGCCGCCGCACACGTAGTCTGCGTAACTTTAGCGAGTTTCCAAAAGACAGAGTGTGTGTGTTGGCGGTGAGTGTGAGGTTGTCGGTGACGTTATAGCTGTGAACGTAGGTGTAGCAGTGTGTGTACAGTTTATTTGTCGGTGAATAAATGCTACTAAACTACAACTCCGCTCAAGCGAGCCAGAGACAGGAGCCGACTTCCTATATCCTGCAACTCCAGCTCTGCCTCTTAAGGTGGGCTGTTAAGGTGGACCAGCTTTTCTCCTTAAAGTGACGAGCCGCTCAGCTTTTGAGTTAATTATTAACATCTCTTTTAACCGATAGCGTTAATCGGTTAAAAAGCTTAATGTCGTTTAACGGTTAATTATGGACATCCTATAGCTAACCATTAAATACCGTGGCTTACGTTCTCCTCCAGATAAACTAAACCTTGTTTTCCATTCAGGGCTGAGAATGAGTCTGAAAAACGTTCAAAATGTACTAAAAACATCGGAACTCAACTTTAAATTGATTTTTTATTTTTATTTTCTTAGAACAAAACAATCCAACTGACACGGAGACGCAGAACTGAATAGGTAGCAATTTAAAAAAAAACAAAGAAAAAAAGTGAGCTATAATAAAAGTCCAAAAGACAACTCTTTTACAAAACCATGTTGTCCACTGCCTCTGAACCACCTGAGCATAAAACCAATTCTCTGAAACACACTTTCTCACATGTCAGGTTACTGTATAAGCATATTACAAAAAGTAAAAAGGACAACTTAATATTGAAGACACAAAAGTACTGATACTATGGACCACATCTGGGGCATGAATATCAAAACTCTTAAATGCCCGTTAGCATTTGTTAGATCTGCTTAAAATACCAAATATGAGGAGTTTGCACTTTAGGGATCAATCTCATTGTGAAAGTATTATTTCATTCACAGTGTTTGAGGGGTTTTAGAAAGTCAAATTTCTCCAGGGTGTGTTGTCAGCAGTCCTAGTCTAAGTACATGTGAATATGGGAATGGTGGACCAATCTTCGTCTTACTGGCTACAAGGGTGCGCTCAGTTGGCGTGCTGAACGGTGGAGAAGCACAGTTTGAGGGTGTACGGGTACGGACCAGCTGGAAAGAGAGAGAGAAGAGGCTCAAAATTAGGCAACAAGAAACGTGACCCATGAAATGAATCAGACTTCCTCTTGGAGACTTTATTTAACCAGCGTTTACCTCTTACTGGGTATGTCACGACTTTTTCTACAGCACCGCAGGTATCGTGAGGGATCGGGACTGATGGGGACGATAGAAAATGTGTTTATCTATTTACGCTGAATGCTACATTGTAAACAACAAATCTGTTTTGAAATCGGCAGGACCAGAGCTAGTTAACGTTAGCTGCGTGCAGGACTGTGCTGCTAACAGCTAACGTTAACTAGCCGTTGATTGACATTTGGATGTGTTCAGGCTTGATTCAGTAAAAATTTAATTATTGGGTGAAGGTGAATTCCAACGTTATCATGATGTGTTCAGATGTAATCTTGTAAAATTTAGTTTTATGGTGAGTAACAGAAATCCAGTTGTTTGAAGATGTTATCACAGCAATATAAAATAGATATTAGGAAGTTAAACAGGTCACAGTTCCCTTTCTAACAATAGCTCTAAGCAGCTTATAGAATATATAATTAGTAGGGCTGTCAAAGTTAACAATTTTTTTTTTAAACTTCCCTAATTTCTTTACCACATCTTGTGGAAGTTGTAGCGGCTCAGTTTTAAAGCTAGAAGTGAAGATACTGGTATGAAACTAGAATTAGCCATTGATTTCTTTAACGCAATCAATGTTCTGGAGGTTGTTGCGTCATACTAGCTTGTAGAAGAAGGAGGTTAAATAACGTTCCGAACTTGAGCTAAATTTTGGCTAGAAAAAACTGTCATGTCCATTTTCAAAAGGGGTCCGTTGACCTCTGACCTCCAGATATGTAAATGTAAATGGGTTCTATGGGTACCCACGAGCCTCCCCTTTACAGACATGCCCACTTTCTTTTGATATGATTTGAGCAGATTTTTTATGCTGAATGTAGTACCTGAGGGTTTCTGGACAATAATTGTCATTGTTGTGTGTTAATTGATTTACAATAATAAATATATACATAAATTAATGTTTAACGTAATGTACGTTAAATATAAAATTGAACGTACATTTTGAACAGATAAAAACTGATTAATCTCGATTGACAGCCCTAATAATTAAAACTACGCATGCCAAACATTTTTTTAAATCAATGTATTCAAATAAAAAATACAATAAAGTAATGTAATGTATTTCCTCATTTGAATGGTGCGTTTTTATACAAATAACCGCTATAGACGACAGTAACAAAGTACAAAGTTAACATTTAGAATTTGATGGTTTACACTGACTTGGGGATGGTGGTGAATTATAAATTGATCTGGAAACTTGCTGTCAATTATAGTCGTTAGAAAAAAACCTGAAATCCTGAAAAACCTGCTCAAAACTCATTTTTCTCGTACTGTCTGTCTGAATATACCTGTATTCACCCTGTTTCTTTAAGCTCAGTCGGCTTCAGAGAAAAATATGGTGCAACTTTTGCAAAGGTAGATCTCAAACTGTGTGCGGTATATTCTAATGAGTGTGCATGTGACATAGGAAGGAGAGCCAAATCTGAATGACGTGTTGAATCACAGCCCACAAAAAACTGACTGGATTGTCTGATTTCACAGTTTGTATTGTTGTATGAGCACAAGCACTGAAAAAGTGAGTTCTTCATATGTCCCCCTTTAACGCTGGGCTGTTTTCAGTCTGAATCTCCTGCATCACAAAGGTTCACGGGAACAATTTCAGCGTCTTACCTGCGTTTTTCATCTGGTAGTGGTTCATCATAGCCAAAGCCTCCATGGCATCATTGATGGACTCCCACTCCAGCAGACCTGAAGCACTGCGGTCACTGGGAGCTGCACCACCTGGTGGTTAGAGGGATCAGTTACACCACACGTTCCAGATACAGAAATATCTCTACATGCAAGTGCATTTCAAGAGTTAAAAACAAACAAACAAACAATAAGCATGATCAGCTTACTTTTTCCTGTGAACATTTTGACGTTGACGGGGCTCTTCACACCAATCTCATCACAAATCTGTAAAAGAACACACCATTTATGAGGAAATATCATGCACAACAGCTCTTTAAATGCTTCTATTTTGATAGTCAACACTTGAGTTATTTTTAAAACATTTTCAAAATACTTTCATTGACCAAACACATATTCCAATGCAATAAAACAATCAGCTGTGATGAGGAATGGTTTCCTCCTGTTGCCTTGTTAATGAATAATAAATAAGACGATGCAGGTGGTGATGTGTGAATACAGAACCTACAATACAAACACACACACGTCCCGTATTTCCTCTTTCTACAGACCTGAGAGAAAATCTCTGGCGTGACATCTGGCTGGGCGTTGAAGAAGTGCAACACGTTGCTCGGGTGCTGGATGCGGTTTTTTGCCGCCTGTTCTGGCGAGGTGAACCGGTTGTTCCTGGAGCCGTGGAAGTCCTTGAAACTACTCGAGCCGTCGTCCATCTCATAGCACTGACCGGGTACGATGGCTTGCTGCTTGGACACGCTGAAGGGAGGGAGGATTATGCATTTTAAAAATTGCATTTTTCATTTACAAGTTAGGATAGACACCTGTGGCCAGTTGCATAAAAATAGAACTAGTCTTGTTCTTAAATAAAGTCAGACTTGCTATAGACACTTAAATTGACCTGTTGCATTAAGCTTCCCTATGAGGAACTAATGTAAGACTGACTTAGATAGCCTGTTGTGCAATGCATTATGGGTGAAATAAGTCACTTCACAGAACAGTCTAAGTCTGCTAAAAACTTAGTTAACTTAGTTAAAGATTAGTCTTAAACTAAGTACCAAAGAGTTGCCAGTACACTAATTATTTCTTCCTTCTTTAGTTGTTTGTTTGACTGGACTACTTCTCTAGAATAGCATTGTCCCATTTGCTCGAGGTTTCAGTAGTTCTAATTTGCTCGAGGCATCCTACTTTACATCGTGGCTTTCTTCTTCTGGACAACAGATGTTTCTGGAACTGGACGGGATGAAACTCACCACACATTCAGTCTCTGTCCAAAGAGAAAGTTGTTGTTGAGGTGAGTGATGGCTCGGTCCACTGCATAGCAGTCTCCCATCTCCACCATGGCGGCCCCAGGCTTACTCTTCATGAACTTCACCTGTGGAGTGAGGGAAGAAATGATTGATGAGAGCACTAAAGAGACATGGGGGAGTCGTTTGTTGACACAAAGTGTCAGGTTGGAGATGATGGCTCGGGGGAAGGGTGTTACGCTCAAAGTTAAATGTTTTAGTTACATAGCAAAACTCGTTTTTCTTTTTTTTCTAAAAGGTAATTTTCAGTTGATAATCTCATGTTTTAGTCTAAATGTTTCATTTTTTTAACAGTCCTTGTCCTGCAGATAACTTCAGTAGAGCTGCAACATTAATCTATTAGTTGTCAACTATGAAATTAATCTGCGAGTCATTTTTTTTAAGACAAAAAGTCAAATTTCTCTGAATCCAGCTTCTTAAATGTGAACATTTTCTGGTTTCTTTCCTCCTCTATGACAGTTAACCGAATCTTTGAGTTGTGGTCAAAACAAGACATTTGAGGACGTCATCTTGGGCTTTGGGAAACACTGATCGACATTTTATAGAGCAAACAGCCTTGAACTTCAGCCTGTTATATAATGCCTGAGTTTAAGTGAGAAATTAAAAGCATTACTATTTCAAGTGCAGCTATTCATAGAAACATGACGACTGCTTGAAATAAGGGCTTTGACATAAAACCCATTTTTATACAAACTAGGGCAGTTAGTGTTATTTTGGATCATGTGACTGTAGGTGGGGCTGTCTGCATTTCATATGGATGTTTCCTGATTGAAACGTTGCACTAATAAAAACTATTAAATGTCATTATTGTGTGGACAGCCTCTCCTTCCTCTTCACAACACACACACATCAGATACTGACCCGTTCTACGTTGCCATAGAGACAGAAGATATTGAAGACACGGTCGGCGTTCATCTTGACGGGGTCCAAGCCGTACAACATGACAACTGGAGACTCGGCGTGGCCACCGTACTCGCCGGGAGGAGGGGGAGGTGGTCCGTAGCCCGGCCCGTAGTTTCTCCCTCCACGCCCTCTCATTGGTGGTCCCATGCGGCGACCCTCGTAGGGCGGAGAACCGTAGCTCTCATCGTAGCCATGGTAGCCACCTCCTGACGAATACAAATGAGAACAGAAAATAAACTTCTCAAACAAGGCGAGGGCGACTCAAGAGACGACTACCTTACTAGAAAACCTTGTCACTACTAGGAGAAAAAGATTTGGTCATAAATATGTAGAGTCCCCGTTAAAAATGACAACACAGCATCACTTGACTGCCGCTGTGTGGAGGACCCATTTATAATCTCAGATTAACCTAAATACATCACAATAATCCACTCTGTCTACACAGAGTGTATTTCAGGTAATAAACTGTAGTGCTTTTAAACTTTCACAGTATTTTTTTTTATACGCAGTGTGTTTTCTCGTTCTTTGAGATCCTTACCGTACTCAGGAGGGTGGTCGCCCAGCAGAGCAGGCTGTCTCTGGCGCTTGTTGGGGTTGGCATTGACATCATCTGTGAGAACACGAAGACAAAATAAGAGGAAAAAAGGTAGAGAAAGAAAAAGTGACGGATAAATATGACAAGAAGAGACTAGAAAACAGGACTGGCTGCAATTTCTAAATGACAACGGGATCCGTAAGCATTTAAGATATCATGACAACATTTTAACGCCAAAATCTCCTTCAGATTACACACAATATAAAGTAGGTCAATTCATTAAAAAGGTGCTAAATTAGAAATTCAGAACATTAATATAGCAGCAAACAACTATTTGCTCTGTAAACATATAGCGGAGTAATGTCAGGTTAACACTGTTGGTGCTGTTAACACTGTTGGTGCTGTTAGCAGCTGACTCAACCAAAGAGCGTAGAAAAGGAAAGAAACGAAACTCGTGTTTTTTTTGCCACCATTTGACTGAAAACGCTCATTATTATTTAAAATATGTTATTGTTCAACACAGGCCATTCTAGTAGAATATGAAAATAGAATAGAAATAATTTTGTTTTACTTCTGCGCTGTATTCTAGGCGGGTGTTTTACTGGCGTCTGGTAGTGGATTTCACTCCAAAATGGAGGATGCGTAGCTCTGCGGCAGGGCGCTGATGTTACAATGGAACGAACAATTGACGTTCACTTCTTTGCAATATACGTTCTTTGGCTCGACCGTTGCCATGTTGAGAGCCGAGTGGAGGCTATCCCTCAATCATAGATATGCTCTGAATTTAAAATTTAGCACCTTTAAAAGGACTTAAATTAGTATTTGACACCGATGCATGCATTTCAAGACTGATTCATCTTGCATATAAAGAGCCATACCAGCACAAACATACACTCCAGACAGGCTACAACAATCAACCAAGTAGCTGAAATGATCTCGATTTACTTTGGTCTGTAATAGAATTAGTGGAGGGAAATGGGAAGGGAGGCGTGGGGATGTAAGAGATGGCAAGACTGATATTAGGGTGTATGGATTTGACCCTAAAACACACCCTAATCCACAATGGTAAACTTTTAGCATATAAAGTGACACAGGGAAATGGCCAACATGGAGGTGGATGCTGATCTAGGAGGTGAGAAGGGGTTAAGGATATCAAACAAAAAACACTCTGAATAAGCATCACACATGGCTAAATTTAAAAAAATAAAGTTTGTACGCTCACACACCTGAACTGCTCCCATTGCCATCTGCATCACCATCTGTACGGATACACAATAGTCACACACACAATCAGAATGGAAGATGGGTTAATCAACAAAAAGGTAAATTTTTTTTCTTGGCAAATGTGAAATTACCCGTTAAAATGTCAGGGGAGTGCAGTAAAACCACTCATGACAAAGCTAGGGAAGTATTTTAGGATAAGAAAAAAATTGGTTATGAAATGCGGATGGCTTGGTACCTCTGCAGGTGACCAACCACGCTCTTCCAGATTTTTTAAAGCAATTTGGAAACTAATGCCTAGTTCACACTACACAACCGTAGCCCTGATTTTCAGCTCCCCGACTGTTTTTGGAACACTCGAGTGTCATGTGTGAACTGTTTAAAGATGCAAGTCGAGAGGCTGACCGATGCCTCACAGACACATTCCAGATATGCTAAATATGGTGGAGGAGGAGTCGCCTGGAACAATAGGAACTTACTGTATTTGCTGCACATGCAACACAGAGCAAAGTTGTTGTACCTTGAGCAATAAAAGATTAAAAAAGGAGTGTGTGGAAACAGGCTATTTTGTAAACACATGCGCCAACAACAACATCAGCAATGTGTATTTGTCGCGTATGTTTTCGTGCCAAAACGTAGTTTGGGGAGCTGGTCGGAGATTCCTATCTCCAGGCAGGCATGTAGTATGAAAACCGCGACTTAAAGACTCACGATTACAAGACAGCTAGTTGTGTAATGTGAACAGTACAGAGATCTCTGACGACTTTGAAAGTCGTGTAGTGTGCAGCTTGTAAATTTTGGGACACCTGCATCCACTCTGGCTGGCGGATGAAAAGCTCTCCTCGCTTTCTAATAAACAGGGTCGGTCATGGGTCAAACACATCCTACATGAATTAATATTTCTCCAGATTAAAAAAATGATTCAATTCCCCCCAAAAAAAGTCCAGGGAGCCACGTATAGATGGGATTTCCTGGGACAAAACATAATGGACGGACATACAGTAGGTTTGAGTGACACTATAAACGCCGGCTCCGACAGAACCCCAACCAACACCCTCTTCTGGGGAGAAAGATAAGGCCTTTATGAGGGAAAAGGTGGAGTCATATCAGTCTTGTGTGGCGATGTTGGGTGCTGGGCTTTGGGGTCATGTGGTGCTGTGCAGTTATGTTCTCCGAGGAGGGTCTCGAGTTACTTACTGCATGCTTACAAACAGTGGGGAGGAAGATATTTGCTGCAGTAGTTCCACCACTCAATTCATTTCATCCCATACTCTTATCCATTTCCTCTTTTGGGGAAACAACTCCACCTCAGGATCGATTCCTGGTTTTATCAAGCTGAAACTTCCCATTGGTGGGTCGGTTGGCCGTTTGGCTGGCGTTTTCCATCCTTAATGTTCCTTTTTGGAATAGTCCAACTGGGAGGCCTTGAGGCTGCCATAGAGCACATTTTCAGCTGGCTCGTCTTAGCCGCAAATTGCCAAACCTGCATCACATGGAAGGCGTTACACAGGTTCTAGAGACTTTAAAATATCAAGAAAAAAATGTACTCAAAAAAAAAAAAGGGATAGCTAAACAGGGATGCATGTAGTAAGAAAATCAGAGGGAGGAAAAGATGGAAGAGATGAGGAGAAAGAGCGAGAGAAAAGCTGAATTCCATGTGGGAGGAAACACATAAAACCAAAAAAATGGGCCTGAGTGTACTTGATGGTGTTGTCAGCAGTGTCTTCATCAGTTGTCCTGTGTTGACTCCAGTGTGGCTGGCTACAGCTTGGTTCGGGGGTGTGAGTCATCTATTGGATCAGTTGGTACGCCGTCAGCAAGTGTGTTGCTTGAATGTTTTTGTTTTCGTGTTGACAAGCAACGCAGCCCAAAACAATACAGGAAGGGCCGAGGCATAATGTGATCTTGGTCGACTGGTTATTATCAGTATGCATCAGATGTCTGTCACTACCTTCTGTTGGGTGTCTTCTCTTGTATCAGTCTCCGTTTGGTGTAGACAGTGGGGGGGTTGTAGATGATGCAAGCTTTGGCCTGCTTCAATGTGTCTCAAAATGGGTGAGAAAGGAAGAAGGGCCCAAGTGTAGCTCAGTGCCCAAAACGCCCCACCATCTAGAAGTGTGCGTTGTCTTCGTGGCTCTTGTGCTGGAGTGCGATGAGGAATGAGTTGTATATCAGTCCTACATCGTCATGTTGAATGGGTGGTGTCTTGTAGGTTGTCCCCTTGTATCTCAGGGGACGTTTGGCCCTCTGTATCATAGTGGCTGTGTCCTCACTGAAGAAGTGGATACTTGAGATGGTGGTTGCGGAGTGGTGATGTTGTCAGCATGTATCTGCCTCTCCCTCCTGTGCATGTTTTTTTTGGACTTGCTTGAGATCACCCATTTATCAGGAGGAGATAAGAGTTACATGATGCTGCAGATGGGCTGTTTACTGATGCTGGTCCTTGCCTCTGTACTCACTTCTCAGAAACTTAAATATGAGGCCGTCGGTCTGAGGTCGACCAACAGGTCTTTAGTCAGAACCACTCTGTGTTATTTCAAACCCATTTTGGCTACACCGAGTGGGACTCGGTGACCAGAAGTGCTTCATTTTGTTTTTGGTCAAGTTAAAAAAAAACAGTGGGAGAATTTAAGGTAGAAGTTAGATGACAGTGGAAAAGACCAGAATCAGTCTTGGTGGCAAAGGAAATTTGTTTCTGGTGACTGTCTTTAACGTCAAAGTTGAAATACATGTTGCTTGAAAATATTAGTAATGGTGCTATAATTTTGAACTGTAAACTATAGGTGTGGTAAAGAAGGCAGGAGCAGCAAATGCTGGCTAAAAGAGCACTTTGCACACAACAGGCTTTTGTCTTCATGACTGAAATATGTAGACGGAATTCTTGAGGTATTAACGCCTCATCACTCGGCAGCGTGCCTATCAGACAACGGCGCTTCCGTCTTCTGCCTCTGGGCTTCTTTTGTAACCAGCGGAAAACCCGTCTACACCGGAACTCCCATGTCAAAGTATCTCATTTATCCTTTTTAAAGAATAGATATTTGACACTCTCTGCTACCTTAACAGCAACTCTAAAGAACTAAAAATACATTTTGAGTAGGGCCGTCAAAGTTTGATAAGTGATAACGCGTTACCGCAAATTTGTTTTAACGCCACTAATTTCTTTAACGCATTAACACAACTTGTTATTTTTAGGTTGCAGCATTTTTAAAAATAATATGATAATCTAGTCTCGTAGTCACAGGCGGCGTCTCACTCCCTCTTCCATGCGGTTGTCGTACTTGACGCAACATCCAGTAACTACCAATTTTTGTCATTTGTGATTATTTTCTTTTGCTGCGGCGGCGGCACAGATGTTGGACTTCACGCAGCCGAATCGCTCGATTTACTATAACTACCAAGTAGAATAGTTCTGCCTCAAACACGCATCTTATGGCTGCTACTGCGGCCATTTCATTCACCGCACAGACATATGTCACTCTGTACAGCCCTGTTGCGAGTAATGTCGTCTTTCTGTCTGCAAATGTGTTCCTGCCATTCCCGCCACAGCGGTGCTCTTCAACATTTTTACCAGGAATTGTGGGCATTCATTTCACATTTCTGATCTCACGCTAAAATGATTGATGCCCACTAATTTTCACAGGTTTCTACAGCTGAATTGTTGTGAGTAATCTAACCTGAATATTATTCAAATGAGAAGTGTTAGAGTAAGACCCAAAGCAACACATCAGTCATAATGCCACAGAAGATCTTCCCAAAAAATACTATGCATTAGTATATTGGACACAATTTACACAATCTATTTAGTAGCATTATCAATGAAGGGTGTTGCTGAAACTCCCCACAGTGACAGCAAAGATGCTTAACAGCATCAGGCTTCTGAGCTACAAAGCGTGTGGCGCTCGCTAAATGCTTGGGAGTGTGTCTCATGTTTTACCTGTGCCTCCTAGATTGGGATTTGTGTAGTCCCAGGTGTCTTGGTCATTCTTGAACACATTCAGGCGAGTGGGCTGAGGAGACACAATTTATATGAATACAAGCATACAACATTTAGATAGTTATGCACACGGTATGTTCATCCTCTATTAGGCAGGTTGCATATTGTGCAGATGAAAACCTGCTTCGATATGTATTGCGATAGGTAAGTATTGTGATTCAATATTACGATTTATTGGGATTTTTGTTAACTTTTTTAACACTAGACCATGGGAAAAAGTTGAATCATGAACTTCTAGGGACTTTTTACTTTGGAAAATATCAAAATACAGTAAAAATGTTTGATTTTCAGCATGTATGTAGTCAGAAATGTCCTGAAGTCAAATATATCAGTCAATGCCAGGAATTATTTATTAATTTTTTTTTGCACTTCCGATTCCCTCATCAGGAAGTCAGTGGGTTTTTTAGTTAGATGCCTGAAATAAGGTCTGTGGTTAACACACGCTGAAGAGATTTTAACGTTTTGTTCGATGACATAAAATGCATCAACAAATATCCCACTTGTGAATTTTAAAGCCTTTATGCGTCTTAAAAAAGACGGTTGCTAACAAGTGGCTAAATGAGACTACTAAATGTCATCACGCCGAGTCGTTGTGTATACTCGCTCTCATGCGGCCGTGATGTAGCTCGTTTATAGCCCAACGTTAGCTTTTTACTTCTGGCAATTGCATTCATACTTCAAAAAAAAAAATCATAAAAGTGGTGGTCCATATGTGAGGATTATCTTGCTGAACAAAACGTGTGTTTGCCACAGAGCTTATTTTCTGCAATAATCCAAAAGCCATTGGCTTTTTGTGGGGGGAACAAGGGCGATGCTGACTTCTTGGTTGGCCTACAAAAATACGTCATCCCTGGAGCACTCGATAAGCTGCAGTTTATTGCACCTTTGTGTTAACTTAATGAGGCGTTATGTCAACCAGCAGGGCTATAGTGTTGGTTTGCATCATATTGTGCATTGTTCATGTTGTTCTGTGTCCACCACACCAATGTTGTCTAGGAACACTAGCTGTGCTTTGTGTTTTGCAGCTTTACCTTGGCGTACTCGATCTTCAGCGTGCAGCAGCCGGAGTAGATGTCTGCTCCATTAAGAGATGCCTTGGCCCGCTGGGCGCTTTGCACAGAGTCGAATGTAATGACAGAGTTAAGGACAAGACAAGTATAAACATAGACCTCCGTAAATCTGTACTTTTGTAAATTTAATTTAACTAGTGCCTTCTATTTTTATGCTGCTACTGTTTTTATTACTGCCTTTATATATATATATATATATATTTTTTTTTTCAATGACATCAGGGGAAGCCTGCAAAATATCATTGTACCCAAGTATAAGGACAATAAAGATCTTTCTGATTCAAAGTTTCGAACACAAATGTTCTTCATCGGGTACTTTAGCTGAGGAAGAGCAGTGTGCAGGTATCTTTTTGTACCAAGCACCTGCAAAAAAAATTATGCATGTGCCTCCTGATGATGACAGTCACCGTCAGCCAATCACTAATTCACCTTGACTGAACTGGTTTGTTTGGTTGTACCATGGAACAGGCGCACAAAACTGACACCAGACAAGTTCCTGAAATAAAACTACACCAACCCCTATTCTGTTAATTCTTGTTACAACTTGCAGAAAATTCCAATGTTATTTTTGTAAACAGACTGGTGGTCAACAATCAGATTGTGCCCCCTGTCAGATAGCACCCATGGAAAAGGATATTCAACCATCGCCTGGACGCCGTTCTTCCTGAAGATGACAATTCTCTGGACAGGCCCGCAGTTGTTGCAGATAGTGTAGAGGACATCCTGTGAAAATGTACCAGGTTAAAAATAAACTATATAAATACTAATCAGATGCAAATGTTAAAACAAAGTGATCACAACACTGTAGCTTATGTAAATCTGATCTCGGTTTAACATGCAAACTATAACAGAGGTATAAAGGAGGTGTCGGTATTTAGTTTGCTGAGAATACTTCAAGTTAAGTCAGGAGTACATCCGACCATCACATACGGGTACTTCGCAAAAAGTCATTGTATATACAAACGTTTGTTTTATACACATGTCTAATAATTATTTATCCTAAATCTTTGCATTTACCGTAGTGATGGGGTAGATGGGGTTCATGATGGTGAGCAGAAGAACATTGTTAACACTTCTGGAGTCATCAGAGTCTCCCGGTCTGGAGATCTTCTGGCTGGTGGAGTAGTTGATAAAGGCTGGGTGGCCGGCGATGTAAACCTGGTTGTCTGCGGCGTAGGTTACGGCTGTGGATGATCCGTTCATGTCTTCATACTCAACCAGTGCCTGGCGCTTCTTGGGCATCACCACCACATAGCTTGAAAACAAAAGCAATAAATAGGGGGTTAAACAAAAAGACAGATTCCGTGAACTCAACTGGGTTACATTTGCAGCTAGTTGCTTGTCAATTTTACTTGAAACTTCATATCTTGCTGGTAAAAGGTAACAAGCTGCCACCTAACTAAACTCAGATGTATTTGCTACATGTAGGCAGGCAAGCATCTTTTAACATATTTTCCACACAAATGCAGCGGCTCTCTTTCTCTACCTGATGGCTCCAAATTCTTGCAAGGCCTCCACAAGGTCAGCCTCTGTAACACCATCCACCAGCCCCCGGACGTGCACCACCACAGACGGAAGGGTCTTGTGTGGATCTTCGTATCCCTATGTTGAAGAAAACAGAAAATTAGCAAGCATGTTCAGTGTGAATATTTACTCATCTTATCTGAAGTACACACAAGTACACAGCCTTCTCAGCTGCGATCTTGTTGTGTGTCTTGAACTACCTTCTGCCATTTCTTACAATTTGTATTATATCACATTTAGCATTTTGTCACAAGCACACGTTGGCAATGAAATTCTTGTTCTCAGGCTCCCTCCAACAATGCTACTACAAAATGTATGAAGTAAAAAATGAGAATCCAAGACAAGATAAATAAAATACATAAGTTTTTCAAAGGGCTCCCTTGACCTCTGACATCAAAAGATGTGAATCTGTGCAAACACATAATTTGCACAATTCAGAGAGAGCCAATAGATTCAGGATGACTACTCTGTAGTAGTCTTTCTGTATTAGCCTTAAAAACAGCATGCTAACCGCGTATTGTTTTAATGTTTAATTTAATACACCCTTCTAAAACAGTAACTAAGTACTGGTTTGATTAAACTGGCATGCACACACACTATAATGTTACCCAACATGGATTAACAGCTGTTCTGATGCTGCCCTGTCTGATTAATGCAATGTGTAGCTACACAGTTAACTCAGTTAGCTACACTGTTAGCTACACATTGTATTAACCAGACAGGGCAGCATCAGCTGTTAATCCATGTTGGGTAACATAATAGTGTTGTGCATGCAAGCTTAACCCAGTACTTCGTTACGGTTTTAGAAAAGTGTATTAAATTAAACCTTAAAACAATACGCGGTTATTAAGTGTCCTTTCCCACAACTGAGCTGAGTTAGCATGCTGTTTTTAAGGCTAATACAGAAACAAAGAGGCAACCAACTCTCTCTGCATTGTTTCTTGTGCAAATTATGTGTTGCACACCTATGCAGATGTAGAAGTATGCATACTAATACCACTCTGTGAAAATACTCCATTATAAGTAAAAGTATCAGCAAAATATAAATTATATATCAATAGTATAAGTAGCATTTTGCAGTAAAATGCTCTCCGTCAGTGTTATACTGTTACATGTGATGTTTTTTAGATACTATTATCGCTGCATTAATGTGTAGGTTGCATTTTACTGATGTAGATGGTTGTGCTAATTTGACCTAATACTGATTTAAGCCCTTTACTGTCATTGTGTGTTACAACTAAATCAGATTGTGACAATCCCATAGGAGCTAATGAAAAGATAATACAATATAAAGAGAGAGAGTGCAATATAAAAGATAATACAATATAAAAATACAATATGTATATTGATGAGATGACAGTTTTGACAGATTATTGCTCAAAGTGTCCGTCAGATAATTATATAATTATTGCACAGAGTGATCTGTGTAGCTTCACCGTTAGCTTCACAGTTAGCTTCACAGCTAGCTTCACAGTTAGCTTCACAGCTAGCTTCACCGTTAGCTTCACAGCTAGCTTCACCGTTAGCTTCACAGCTAGCTTCACAGTTAGCTTCACAGTTAGCTTCACAGCTAGCTTCACAGCTAGCTTCACAGTTAGCACCCGGCTAGCTCACAGTTAGCTCCTGGCTAGCTCACTGTTAGCTTACAGTTAGCACCGGGCTAGCTCACTGTTAGCTCCCGGCTAGCTAACTGTTAGCTCACAGTTAGCACCAGGCTAGCTCACAGTTAGCTCACTGTTAGCTCCCGGCTAGCACCATGCTAACCGTTAACAGTACTAGAACAAAGCGGGATCAGGAGAGGCCCAGCCGGTTTAAACCGCCTCAAACGGTCCCATTCAGACAACACTACACAGATAACAGCACAGTTAATGTTTAATATTAATATCATATATATATATAATATATAATATCATTTAATAAACCAGATAAAGCGGATAAAAAGAAGACAACCGTTAGCACAAAGCTAGCTAGATTTACTGACCTGTGACGCGTCGAGACGCGTTTATTCTCCCAACAAATGAATTACACTGAACCACAAACTGACATTACGTCACTTTCACTCATCTGCAACTAAAACCGCGACTCACCGTGGCCATTCCGTCGGTTTTCTGTCGTTTGGTTGCCCTGCCGTCTTCGCTGTAGTAGCGGCTCGCTGCAGTAGCCATGTTGTCCCGGTTATAAAGGAGGATGATGGTGGAGGAGGCTGGTAGTGACGACGAGCTGCAATGGACGGAACAGACCAGAACGACGAGGGGAGGGGAGCCACGCCCACTAACAGCGGCACCGAGGGCTGTGATTGGCTCAGGGAGCTGTCAATCTAATCTGTGACTGCAGGGACAGCCAATAAGGAGACGGGAAACGTCAACAGGCTTTTTAGATAGATAGATGAATGGATGGATGGATGGATAGATGGATAGATAGATAGATAGATATATGGATAGATAGATAGATAGAATATTGAAATACACTATAAATATACATGACTACTACAACTAGCATAAAAAAAATCTAAATTATAAACATAGAATAACACACTATATACATTAGCAAGTGTGCAATGACATACTATATACATTAACAAAGTGTGCAATGACATACTATATACATTAGCAAAGTGTGCAATGACATACTATATACATTAGCAAAGTGTGCAATGACATACTATATACATTAGCAAAGTGTGCAATGACATACTATATACATTAGCAAAGTGTGCAATGACATACTATATACATTAGCAAAGTGTGCAATGACATACTATATACATTAGCAAAGTGTGCAAGATATATACATAGGCAAAGTGTGCAAGATAGAATATTAGAATACACAGTTGTTGATGCTGTTATAATTTAGTGTTTGTAACTGCAGTTGGAAGGAGTCCAGGAAAAAAGATCCCCAAGAGGACAATAAAAGTATATCTTATTATCTTATTTTCTTACTATATTAAACCTGACTACTACGACTAGCATGAAAAAAAAATCTAAATTATAAACATAGAATAACCCACTATATACATTAGCAAAGTGTGCAATAACATACTATATACATTAGCAAAGTGTGCAAGATATATACATAGGCAAAGTGTGCAAGTTACTAAAAGTCTGACAAATAAAGTTTGAAAAATGCTGGAAAAAAAGACTCTGAAAAATGTCTGAAAAAAAAGTTTGAAAAATGTTGGGAAAAAAATGTCGGACAAAAAAAGTCTGGAAAAAAAAGATCTGAAAAAATGTCCCCAAAAAAAGTCTGAAAAAAAGTCTGAAAAATAAAGTTTGAAAAATGTTGGAGAATAAAGTCTAAACAATGTCTGAAAAAGGTAAAAAAAAAAAAAAAAATGTCTGAAAAATAAAGTCTGGAAAAAATGTCTGAAAAAAAAGTCTGGAAAAAATGTTTGAAAAAAAAGTCTGAAAAATGTTGGAGAATAAAGTCTAAACAATGTCTGAAAAAGACAAAAAGATAAAAAAAAAAAAAAGTCTCAAAAATGTCTGTTAAAAAAGTCTGAAAAAAAAAGTCTGAAAAATAAAGTTTGAAAAATGTTGGAGAATAAAGTCTAAACAATGTCTGAAAAAGGTAAAAAAAAAAAAAAAAAAATGTCTGAAAAATAAAGTCTGAAAAATGTCTGTTAAAAAAGTTTTAAAAATGTTGGAAAAAAAAGTCTAAAAAAATGTCTGAAAAGGGCGCCTGGGTTAGCTCAGTTGGTAGAGCGGGCGCCCATGTAACAAGGCTTGGTCCTGACCGCGGCGGCCCAGGTTCGAATCTGGCCTGTGGCCCTTTCCGCATCCACTCTCTCTCTCTCCCCCCTTTCCAAGACTCTATCCACTGTCCTCTCAATAAAATGGAAAAATGCCCCCAAAAAATAACTGAAAAAAAAGATCTGAAAAATGTCTGAAAAAAAAGTTGGAAAAATGTTGGAGAATAAAGTCTAAACAATGTCTGAAAAAAGGTAAAAAAAAAAAAAAAAAAAAATGTCTGAAAAATATCCCTCAGTGGTGCAGCCGTTTTGCAGTAAACTGTCACCAAAGACAGCTTGTAATGTTGTTTTTATGCCTTGAATTTTAAAATGTGCCCTCTTTTTACACCACTATTAAAAAACATCTGCTGAAAAAACTGTTAAGGAAATTATCAGAACAAAAATGTGTTACACAAAATAGAAAAAATAAACATACTTGGATGAAATAAGATATAACCACTGAGGTGTGTTGAAGAGGTTTATTTAAAAATAAAACTGCCACTGTCTTACCATACAAGCCAGGAACAGAACAAAACTGTTAAAGCAGCCCTTACAGAAATCAAACTTCAGCACTGTATATATTTTAAAAATAAAAGTCACTGGAACAAATCAACACATCGGGGGGAATCTATTCAGCACTGTGAAGCTGATCAGGTTCATAAAAAGGGGCAGTGCAGCACAGAAACACAAACAGTAGGAATGTGACGTCATATTTAAAGGCATGCGGGCCAGCAACTACCTCCTTATGCCATCATGAGTGGAAACAGCATTTGAACTCAAAAATCTAATTGGAGCACAATACAAAAAAATTGATAGTATTGCTGATTCTCCATAGGGAAAAAATATTTTGAGGTTTTGAAATTTTAGGGAATAAAAGCAGTTTTTCAATGCAACGTCTTCACCCTCAAGAGCTGCATCAAATGGGCTTTCTTCCACTGAAAAATTACTGTACAAGCTGCTCAAATCACTGCTAAAAGTCATTCAGTATTACCTCAACACAGGTGTTGCTTCTTAACAATTGCTACGCAACATTATAGAAGGAAGATGCAGCAGCAGCAGCAACACTTCAAACAATCTCTATCGAACGGAAACTGATTTTTGTCTGCTATTCTGACTAATTCTTCAACATTCTGAGGCTGCACGAAGACTACAGTCCTGGGGAGAAAATTAAACTTAAAAAACGTCCAGGACTAGACAGACAGGTACAAAAAAAACCGCGGCTGTAGGGCTGTAAAAGCAGACAGGGTGCAGGAGTTGAGGGTCTGTCTGTTAAGCAACTAAAAAGTCTTCTTCACTCAGTCGTCTGCTGGCGTAGCGCTTCGGTGTGGAGTTGCTGAACGGGAACGACTGAAACAGAGACGGAGAGGAGTTAGCTCGCCACAGGGGAGGATGGAAGAATGATCAGACACAAAATCCCACATTACTGAACACCTTAACACAAGTTCATGACTGGATGGGCGCTGAATACCTCTTTGACCTCTCAGAGGTTCATCTCATGAGTAAACTAAGTAAAGTAATCTTTGTATGTCAAAGGAATAACTGTACAGGGTCAAAGGTTAAATACATAATTGAACCCCCACAGGGTAAAAAAAACCATTCAAATAACTGACAGGTCATCGACAGTCTCCTCACCTGCGACTACAACAGGTTGTTAACATAGTTTCTACTCCGAGGAGAAGTTTAGACCTTCATTCTTCAATGACTACAAACACAAAAGGGGGGTGGAGATGGATGGAAACTGTCCTATAAAGGTTCAGACACACCAAGCCGACAGTCGGCCGTCGGGCGGTTTGGGGCCGTCGGTGAGCGTCCATCGGTCTAGTTTTTGCAGTGTCCCCCGCACCGTCGGCTCTAGTTTGCCTGTGTCGGAGGTTTTTCGGCCGATTCAGCATGTTTGATTGGCGGCGGAGCTCGTCGGTGAGAGAAACCACTCTAGTTGGTTGTTCAGCTTAAACGAATCAGTGCACAAGAAGAGAAACTGACATGAGGAACAGGGTTCCTACACATTATCCATTTCAAAATTCCATACTTTTCCAGAATCAAATGATCCATTTAGTATTATTAAATTTAGAAATTATGAATTTTATATTTTTGAAAACAGAATAGGGGTAACAGTCTGGAAACAGAAATGCTTTTCCATACTCTTGTTTTTTCCATACTTATCCAGACCTATAAATTACTTAAATTAAATTCTATACTTTTCCATACGGCGTAGGAACCCTGGAGGAAAACAAGCCAACGAGTAAAGTCAAGGAAAAACGCAGAAGGCTCTCCTCATTTGTCTTCTTCATCTCATCTGATCATTACAATACACAGATATTTTTTACAGCGACATGGCCGTCTGGAATGAAGCTAAGTGATGAGTGAGAGTGTTGTGAAAATGGTCAGAAGACATCGTTTTGTTTCATGTATGTGTCATAACAGCTTGTATATCTGCCATCCTCAGTCTTCCTGTTTCCCTTTTAGAAAGATGAACAGACTACCGCCGCCTGCTGGTGTGGAGAGTTATTTCCTCTCACTCAGGCGCATAACTTACGTGTTAACTGGCCGTCAGCTGTAGTCTCTGCGGTGTGTTTGAGTGCAACTTGTTGGCCAAGGCAAAGGTGACGTGAGGAGACGCAACAGTCGGCCTTCATCGCCGCTATTTCTTTGTCGGTTTGGTGTGTCTGGGCCTTTACATGACCAGAGAAGGAACTGAATATTTGAAAGCCCCCATTACTATTGTACTAAGTTTGAGAACTAGGATATATACAGTGGAAACCTCTTATAATGATCACGTCTGTCAAATTGATTGCGATAAGCGGATGATTACTATAACCAAAGTTTCTTTTTCTATCATAATCATAATGACAGTGCAATATGTTAAATAGGGACAGTGCAATATGTTGCATATGTGTAATATTGGACTATTGTCTGTGCAATATGGGCAACACGGTAGCCGGTGCAGTGCACTACCGGTGCAATACCTGCCATGGTGTGTGTGATAGTATGTGCCATTATGTACATGGACTGTGTATGTGTTGAAACATCTGTTTCTGAGGAACTGTTTGCCTGTCTGATGTGGAATTGTTTATTATTGTTGTTGATGCTGTTTTAATTTAGTGCTTGTAAATGCAGTTGGACGGAGTCCAGGAAAAATTTCCCCACGGGGACAATAAAAGTATATCTTATCTTATCTTATATTTCTCATGCAGATTACCATCTAATTGACATTTGTATATTTATAACATGAATATAAACGGACAGCTTTGCTATTTTCTGAACTTTATTGACTGTTTCAAAATACAGCACAGCTGTTTCGCACACGGCTTCAACCACAGGTGCTTTCTGCCCACACATTTGTTTTCTGTTTCCATCACCTGCAACCATGACTGTTTCTCAATGTTTTAGTAGACGGCACATGTCATGTATGAAAAGACCCAAAATGAATGCTGTAAGCGGACTACTTGATTACTATAAGCATATTATTTAAACAGCATTTGTATAGGAACGATTGAAGCTTTTTGATCCATATAAACAGTTGATCACTGTTACCGTCACTATAAGCGGTTTCCACTGTACTATGATGGTAATAAAGCAGCCTAAAATGGCAATGATGTTGCAACATGTATGGCACAAGAAGAAAAACATATCTGACAAAGCCTCTTCAGAAATATCAGCCCATTAAACCATTAAAACTCATCTTACACTCAATCATCCACTCTCACATGCAAACACACATTTGTACTCTGAGCATGCTTGTTAAAGGCTCAACATTAGCTCTGTAATCACCAGACTTCCAGACTACATCCCTGTGCATTTTCTTTCACCATGAACATGAGCTTGTCAGGGGGTTTGATTTTTGGTTACCTTTGGAGACAGTGGCAGAAACAACAAGTACAGAGAAGCGAAGGATGAAAGGACTGTAGGACGGATGACTACAACTTGGAGAGACACTGCGCTGTGAAGGCTCTTGAAGACTGATCTCTCGTCAGCTCTCTTTCTCTCACTTTCAGAAGCTAAGACAGAGGCCGAAGAACTCTGGTAGGTAGGGGGTCTGGTAGGTAGGTAATGGATTAAAAAAGGTAGTGGTCGAACTCTGATCTGTGTGGGTCAGCCCTCTGGTACGTCTGAAGGCTGGCTGGCTGGCTGGCTGGCTGGGTGACTCTAGTAGAACGACTCTATGTGTGCACGGCTGATCTCGTCTGAGCGTGTGCGTCGGTTGAACAGACGGTCACCCATTCACTGTGGGGAGGGATCGGTCGGTCGGTCGACCTCTTTCTCGCTGTCTAACACCAGATGCAGGCGAAGGCTGATCTCAGGTCAGCGCTTAGTCACCCTCCCGCAGGACGTACACACCGCCAGCTGGCAGACCATGGGCCTGGGATCAGCTGTGGTGTCAGTGCAGTGCTCAGCTCCCACCACACGCTTTAAAGAAAATATGAAAAATAAACAAAACTGTGCTGCAAAGATGCTTAACTTAAATCACACCAATGGTGTCGTTTTGTCAGCTAATATGTTTCTGGAGATTTCTCTTCATCTAGCCAAATTCAAGATAGGGAATTTAAATTTAAAATAAAAACATTTATAATACTGATCATCTTTACTTAACACTTGTCAAAACCAATAAATACAATTTTCTCTCTTGCTCTGTCAGCCTAAATAATTTCATCTATGGTGATCAAAGGAAAGCAAGAGTACAGAGGATATGGGTGCATTTAGCTGCTAAGAGTCTGAACAGTTTACAGGCTCTCTTTCATGTGCTCTCTTTTCAACATCAAGTGAGAAAGGCCCTGACACACACCAAGCCGTCGGTCGGCTGTCGGACAGTTTGGGGCAGACGGTGAGCGTCTGTCAGTCTAGTTTTTGCGGTGTGTCCTGCACCGTCGGCTCTAGTCGGAGGTTCTTCGGCCGATTCAGCATGTTGAATCGGCAGAAGAGCCCGTCGGTGAGAGAAATCCCTCCGATTGGCTGTTCAGCTTAAACGAAATCAGTGCACGAGAAGAGAAACGGACGTGAGGAACGCAAGCTAACGAGTTAAGTCAAGATGGCCCACACAGAAGGCTCTGAGTGTGAGTGAGAGTGGTGTGAAAATGGTCGGCAAATGCTGATTGTTTCATGTACGTATCATAACAACAGCTTGTTTATTCGCCGTCCTAGGTCTTCCGGTTTCACTTTTAGAATGACAACTACCGCCGCCTGCTGGTGTGGAGAGTTATCTCCTCTCATACAGGCGCAGAACATACGTGCTAACTGGCCGTCGGCTGTAGTCTTCGCGGTGTCTTCAAGCGCAACTTGTCGAGACTGAAGCGACGCAACAGCGGCCTTTATCGCCGCTAGTTCTTTGATGTCGGCTTGGTGTGTCTGGGCCTTTAGAGCCACTCTGAGTTAAGTTTTAACAGTGCAGCGCTATCAAGAGTTGGAAAAGAGAGCACAAGACAGAGAGAGGTCTAATCTTTCATCTACTTATACTTCCCTACACCAGACAGAGGGCCCCAGTCACTGTCCTCTACCCCTCCCCCACTCCACTGCCGGCCAACAGCAGAGACAGAAGACATGGCTGAAGATGCAGATCTCTCGGTGTCGAGGAGGTGGAGGGGTCTCGGTGCTCGTCCATCTCACCGTCAAGTTTGGTGGCAGCATGACGCTCCCGGGTGGAAGGAGGGTCTATTTATTCATTCCCTGCCTAGAATGGAGCACCTAGTTCTGGCTAATGTAAAGAACATAACTGACCCTCTCTGGGAACGGAAGATGGTTGAACTGTGTTATCTAAACACTATAATGGTTAATCTAGACCTTACTGAGGTGTTACATATGTTTAAAATATCTTGGTAAACACTGACAACTAAGCACTAGAAATGTCTACACCCTGTTTCAGTGAATGAGAGACATGAAGACTGAGGGTTTACCTGTTCCTCTTGTGATTGGCTGACTTCGATCGTGAGCGTGAGGCAGAGCGTCTTCTGGGCTTAGAGCCAGACCGAGATCGAGATCTGGAACGACTGGACAAGAGAAAAAAACAACATTTATATACTCCACTAGTGACTGATGAAGCTGGAAAGATAAAGATACTTACGAACATCTTTTCAAACCTAAGCAGAGACGGGTGTTATGGGTCAGTTGAAGAGGCTCACAGACGTGCACAACTCCCAAATCTCAACGTGTAGCGCTGACCTGCCCTTCAAGCATGCCGATTGGTTGATCCAACATTGTGTCGCTTTCAGAGTTGAGGCGTAAAAAGATCTTCTAGTTGAGCATTGAAAACTAAACTCCTCTTCACAGCACTCAATACAGTTACCCATCTTGTCGCTGTCCCGTCCATTTGGTCTGATAAATCCAAATTCTTTGTTGTTTGTTGTAGATGATGAGGTTGTAGTGGTTTGTTTACAGTGTCAGCGGGCAGTAGTGTTTGGGCAATATGATGGTTTGTTTTTAACTCAAGTGTTGTCTCATGTGAGGCAGTTGTTTTTGTTTGTATGAAAGTTCCAAATAAAAGAAGAAAATAATCAAATGTGATGAAGTACAGTATGGTCACTTATTTCAAACCATTTCTTAATTGAACATACAGAACAATTACTGTATCGTGATATATACTGTTACAATGATATAAAATTACATATACCATGATTTTGGCAATATTCCTACCGGCGGGGTGACATTTTTCTCAGTTTCCTGATTTCGTCTGTATTTTGGTTTGCTAAATATATGTACAGATTAATAAGTCCTTACTGAAGAACAGCTAAATGATGCAGGAATGAACTGTTTTTTTTTTTACTTTTTGTAAAGTGGTGCTGACACCGTGAGGACTGACTTAACAAATTAAAAAGGCAAGCCAATGCACTATCATTTTGTGTGTAAACATCACAAATTTTGACTTTGTATGTCTCTCTACAATCATGTAACCAGGGCGGGAGGTTTGCGATGACAACAACAACAGTGTGTTTCAGGTACAAGCTGTGGATTAATGATGGTGTGAAAACCTGCATCTTACATCACCTACCTTCTCACTGGAGTCCTGGACTTGGACCGGGCTTGGGAGCCTGACCTAAAGTTACAGGAAGCAAATTTGATTTAATTACAGCTATGTTGGGAACGATGGCAACACTTGAGGCATCAACTACCAGAGGGAGGCTGAAAAACTGACACACTCTGCTCAGGTACCCAACTGATTCCTGAGGGATGGATTACGTATCAGTCCTGCGGAAAAACTGGATTAACACAACACTGAGGAGGAGTGGCTACATCCGTCACAACCAGTACATCGCTAACAATAGAAAAAGTACAAAAAATAATGAACTACCATAACAGTTACTTATAGTTCAACAAGCTTTATTCTTACCTGCTCCTGCGTCTGGAGTAGGACGGAGATCGCCGACGGCTCCTGAGAAAGAGTCACAAAAAGGATAAATAGAAGGCTCATCTGACAAACTGTTAATAATTTATTATTCAAGATAAAAACAACTTTGTACATGTTAATAAAATCGTGTGATGATGGTCCCATCCCATGTAGCTCACAACAGTACATTCAGGCTCAAATGCATTTGGGTTGATGCACAAAGCGCCAAAATTTAGAACCAAAAGCCGCTGTGTGTACCTGCTGTTGCTACGGCTGCGGGAGCGAGAGCGATAACGGTGTCCGCGGGACCTGGACCTGGAGCGAGATCGAGAATGAGAGCGAGACCTGGAACGGAAACACAAACAAGTTTATCCACCTCTGTCTTTTTAAGGTGCAAGATGGCAAATACAGTTTGCTTCAGAGCAATAAATAATGAGCTGCACAAGTGTCAACGTGCACTGAAAAAGTGCATCATATCAGCCACAACCTCATGCAAAATGGACTGTATTCCTTCACCTGCTGCGACGGCCTCCTCTCTTGCTAAAGCGGTAGCAGTCATAAGCGTAGTGGCCCCGGTCCCCACACTGGTAACACCGATCTTGTGGGTCGAACTGGCGTCGGCTGGGGCGCCCACGGCCCTTCCTCGACATGCCTGTTGACATCTCCACACGAACACGGGAACCACAAAGGATCCTGAGGGGAAGAAAAGTCAGTAAGAGACGCCAAAGACTGTTTTAATTCCTGCAATGGTCTCCAAGCCATCTGCAAGGACTAAAAACCTAGATTAGATTACATTGTTGTCTTCTTTAGTCCCCTAATATTTGACTATAGTGTTTCTTTTGTCTGTTACAAGGCAACACACACAGAATCTAAAAGGATAGGACAGATTCTTTGAAGTGGGAGTTATATGAGGTACTTATCCATAGTCAGTTTATTACTTACAGTAGATAAAAAACAAACAGTGTACTCTATATTTAGAATATTTTCACTGCTTTACCTCGCCATCAGACAGCCCTTTCTGACGGGGAACTAAAGCTGTTATCTATGCTATCTTCAAAGCTCCCAGACTCCTTTGACAAAAACAGTAATTTTACCTTTGCAGAACACGAGAGTTGCTGATCTACCGCTGCCCCGATCGGTTAGTTTGTTTGTGTTATTGTGTGACTTTGGTGAATCCAAACTAACCCTAAACATAGACTGTATAGCTGTCTGACAGCGAGGTAAAGCGGTGAAAATACTCTAAATATAGCGTACACTTAAACTGATATTGATTTTTTAAAGTTTCTCAAATCTGTTTTGCTGCTGCCCCCGTCCACAGCAGTACATTGCTTTACTCCCGTGCTGGTACTCCTGTCTGTTTCTCTAAACTGGGGGCGTGCCGACCATCATCTACTGTAGGTAATACACTGACTATGGATCAGTACCTCATACAACCCCACTTTAAAACACCTGAACTATCCCTTTAAGTGCTAAACACTTTTGTAGATGGGATTTGTAAATTATTAAGTAGTGGGTCATTTTTGTTAAAATTTTCATCTCTTTCTTTTGAAGAACAAAACAGAGGACTACTGAAACGCTACAGGAAAATGTTACAACTTACTTTCCATCCATGCCTTTCACAGCATCTTCTGCATCTCTGGGATCCTCAAACTCCACAAAGGCAAACCCAGGCGGGTTCCTGGCCACCCAGACGGTTCTCAGTGGGCCATAATAACTGAATGCTCGCTCCAGCTCCCCCTTGGCAGCACCATTGCCCAAGTCACCCACGTAAACTTTACAGTCGGTGGCCCGAGATGAACTACGGGAGGACGAATAGTGTGACGACGACATCTCTCCTTGCCTGTTGGGAAAAGGGATAAATGTGCATAAATGAGGGCTTGAATTAAACATTGCTTTCTTAATTTTGTAAAACAAAATGAAAGAAATAAATTAACATAATATTATTCATTATCACAATAATAAATCGTACACCAGCAACTTGGTAAACCAGTAAACCGATATCCGATCCAGCTATTTGAGTCAGAATCTGCCCGGTATCCAATCCGGTATTGGTGCATCCTTATTACAGAATACGATTCATTGCTGTAGATTAAACTAGCCAACAGGCTATAAAGGAGTTAAAAACATCTACAGCAATAAAATGCAACATACGCATAAATGCATAATTATTCTTATTTAATTCGTACTTATACCATTCTGTCATTTGTATTTAACACACTTATTATATCCCACTTCTCAGCCTTTTGTATTTACTTATTTGCACTATGGTTATATGTTATGTATGTAATGTTGCATGTCTTAATGCAAACATTTGTACATATTTCATATATTCTCATTTCATTATTTATATTTCTTTACATATATAGTGTTTATATTGTAGCATTACGTACAATATATACATGTTACCTACTCCTTTATTTCTATCTCTGACATTTCTTTATGTTTATTTGAGAGCAACTGACAGAGGACATTTTACTACACTATCAATACTTATACTTTAAATACATTTTGCTCATATTACTTACATACTTTGATTTAAGTAAGGTTTTGAATGCAGGGCTTTTACTGGTAGTGGAGTATTTTCAGTGTGGTAGTAGTACTTTTACTAAAGTAGAGGATTTTAATACTATTTCCACCACTCCATCTGTGGAAAAGGGGGCTTGAAAACATCCGGTTTGGTAACTCAGCAGCAGGTGCAACAGCGCCACACTGGACCTATACCGCCAGAGAGCGCGCCAAACACACTCAACACCAACCTCCTGAAATCTCTTTTAACAACAATCAATCAATCACATCCTGTTCGCTGTGGCCAAGGTACAAATCAGCGGTGTCAACTTCATTCAGTAATATCTGAATAACCGTCACCATTAACTGGTAAATATTTATGTATGACAGAGATTAAAGGTAATAATTATAGTTAGAATAATTATATTTAGACAAATTTAGGAAAATGTAATTAGAGTATATGTATGGCTCAATAAGGAAGCTGGTTAATTATTAATGAAGAGGTGGGATTAAATCAATTTGTACTTCTTCTTACTTCTTTGTGTTTGACAATTTATTTTTCTTATGCTTTTCATTGAATGTAAATACTACTTGTTGGTTTGATCATTCTTTTTCTTTATTTATTTTTGTATTTGACATGTTTGAAATAAAATGAATGAAATTTTGAAATTAAATGAACACTGTAAAAACAAAATAACAAAAAAAACAATAAAGAAAATAGAGCGCCTGTTGGGGTTATTAATTAACCCTCAGGCCAACCAGGTGTTTCATTATTTATTAACCTTAAGGCCAACCAGGTGTTTCATTATTAATTAACCCTCAGGCCAACCAGGTGTTTCATTGTTTATTAACCTTAAGGCCAACCAGGTGTTTCATTGTTTATTAACCTTAAGGCCAACCAGGTGTTTCATTGTTTATTAACCTTAAGGCCACTCAGGGTTAATAAACAATGAAACACCTAAGGCCACTCAGGTGTTTCATTGTTTATTAGGCCACTCAGGTGTTTCATTGTTTATTAACCCTCAGGCCAACCAGGTGTTTCATTGTTTAGGTCTCTGATCAGCTGGAGACAGACTGCAGACTGTCAGCCAGCTTAACGTTGGCTAGTCAGAAAGGAGGCGTTTCCAGCTCACTGACTCTTCATTGAGTGATAATTCAATGAAAGAGATATTTTCATAGATGACTACTGAAGTCAAATACACACTCTGTTTGTTGTATTAGTGTAGTAAAGTGTTTATATAAAGGTATTATTAGCAAAAGGCCTCGCTCTCCTCCTGCTCATAAACAATGGCGGCTACACGAGCTAGCTGCCGTTATTAACCGTTACCTTCTCGCGCTGCTGCCGTTGGCCTCTGATATCCAGCTCCACTGAAGAGATGAAGGTTATAACCGCCTCTAACTGAAGCTTGAACTATTAGATATTGTTGTTTTAGCAGGATGAACGAGCTAAATAGCCGCTCTCATGGACATTAACGAGTCTTCCTCATGCCTGTCGCTCAGGTTCACCGGGTTAACCACAAACCAAATACTATCACACGCACTGCGTCACATCCGGCTCTGCGCACTAACGAAGCACTTCCGGTGAATACTTTCAAAATACAAGTCAAAAAGAGTATTAAAAAAACAATGGATTTTTAAAATTGTTTTTAAATATTTTATTTCAAAAGTTCTATACAATATAATCACATGTTCATATTTTTCAATGTAATTCTGCAAAAGTATTTTACAGTGAGTTTGAAATTTTCAATCATACTTTTTAAAAATAAAAAGGAGAGGTATTGTTTTGAGCCATATCATTTTGTGTATTTAATATTTTGCTAGGATAATAATCATTTTTAGCAGAATGAACTAGCTGAACGTCGCACTTCCGGTGAATACTTTCAAAATACAAGTCAAAGAGTATTAAAAAAACAAATGATTCGTCCGCTATGTACTACATACTCAATATGTGTACTGTCGTTCAACATACTTTTGTATGTATTAACAGTAGTTTTTTTTAAAACGATTTTTTATTTCAAAATGGTAGTATACATAGTAACAGCAGAAAACATTAAAAACATTTACATACAGAAGAAGCATAGAGAAAACATAAACAAAGAGCTGTGACAAACATAAAAGGCCTACAGAAATGAAACAAAACCAACATAAAATAAATTAAAAAAAAGAAGAGACCACTTGAGAGTATGAGAATAATTTCATTTAAAAACGTTAAAGATATTGCATACATTCATTGTTTTCATTGCTTATTTTTTTTTCTGAGGAAGAAATTGTTGACAGATATAGATCCATTTCTTTCATAAATACAAAGAAATTAGGCTTTTTTTTGGGTAAATTTACATTTGTGAATGTGGAACTTTGCGAGAATTAAAATTTAATTAATAAGAAAAAAATGCATTACTGTCTAATGTATTAACAGTAGTATGTATCTTTCCGAAGGCACTGAGATGTAATTTATGTCACTTCCTGAGAGCCTCCTTGTCGGTTGGAAACGTGTAACCACGGTAACCAAAACTCATGTGACGAAAAAAACGACAGTTTGTGAGAATCAAAGTCTGAATTAATTTAAAATATTATCTATATTATTATTAAAATATATATTAGGCCTAGCAAAGTGAAATATTTTACTTGCATTTAAAGGGACTATTTGTAACTTTCAGAAATGCTTGTTAACAGCGACACCTGTGGCCGTGAAATCAACGAAAGTCAGCGTCGGGCTCGCGCTTGCTCGCTCTAAATATACCTGAACGAGCATCGCTCAAAACAGTGAGCCAACACACGTCAGCTAAAACCACAATATCACTCTATATTTCAGCTGCTTGGCAGTAATGTTAGCTGACCAGACGAAGGTCTCTCCATGAACATGATTTAGATCTGATCCTAGTGTTGGCTTTTCCTGCCTAAGTGCAGGCTGATGCAGCGGAGCTCTGCACCGTGTCTCCCTGCTCTCTCCGCCCGCAGCGGAGAGAGCAGAGGAGACACCGGCACCCGGTCTGTAACGAGAAGACTACGTAAATCTCTGTAGAGCTCTGTTACTTCACAAGACACGGAACCTCTGTTGGTCTGGAGGAGCTGCAGCAGTTATTTCTGCACAAACGTCCCCTGTGCATTCACTAGATATTCTCAGAGCTAAACTAACTGTTCTGCAGTGTGGAGTGAGCGCGCGTTCACGTCTAGAGGTGGAGCGAGCTGAGCTGTCTGAGTGAAGGAGAGCAGGCAGAGGAGGAGGGTACAGCGGCTACACGCGAACGCGCATATGCGAGCGCGCATGTGTGACGACCCGCTACATTTATGCGCGTACAAAGTTACAAATAGTCCCTTTAAGTTGAAGTTGAATTTTTTTCACAGCCAGCTGTACAACAAGGGAGCAAAAACATTGGCAAAATGTGGTGATACAAGCCACATGATTAATAAATAACTAAATAAAACACAATGCATAGAGTAAGGTACACAATAAATACATTACAAATACAAGTCTGGTACATACAAGCTACCCAAACGGCTGTCTAAAGAGCTGAGTCTTTATCTGACCTTGAAAAGAAGGTCACAACATTATTATTAGAATAATTCTTTGTATACTTTTTGAATAATGTTGATATAACTGTTGATAAACACTTAAAAAGTAATGATTATATTTTACTACTATTAATGATGTAGATAATTATTTATATTAGACAGTATGAGGGGGTGCACCGTTCCTGGAGGTACTGCAATACCAGGTCGATGCGTGGAGTGGACGGAGCAAGCCCCTTTTCCATCTCCCTGATCCAAAAATCAATTTAATATATAGTCCCCGGGTAGGGGACGTATCAGATATTAAACTGATAAGAACAGATACTACACTTGATCTTAGCCAAAAGGCCGAGAAGCGATACTGTGAATGGGTCGGAGGTGAGGTAGTCATGCGCCGCACAGTTACTCTCACTGACGGTGCTGCAGGGGAATGATGCGTTCAAGTGGCACTCGGGAAAACTGGAAACAAATCCACTAAACATTTTTACCAGTGAATAAAATGCATGCAAACGCAACAAAATAAGTACAATTATAAGAAAAGAGGGATTTATAATAATAATCGCGTGGGAGTCGCCTTTGTCACGTGACACTCTCAAATCCAGAGATAATGTAAATCATCACAAACTAATTTTACAGCCACGTTATGAACACAGCTGCAGCATCAAAAAGACTAACAGCACGTAAACGTTACATGAAGAAGAATATAATGTGTTTTAACTTCACAACAGAAGAGCTCCGGTATCTAGAGGAGAAACAAAGCTGACAGCAGGATCCAACACTCTAACTATGTTTAAGTCAATAATTACATACTAACATACAACTGTTAAGCACGTAAGAGTTAACTTTACTATGCGTAATATATATTTTTTTTAAATTGTAACTTTGATTCTCACAAACCGTCATTTTGGTCTCATTAGGTTAGCGGGTTACCATGGTTACAAGATTCAAACCAGCAGTGACGACGTAAATGAATGCGTCCGGAAATATAAATACTAGTTTCCTAATGTTAATTATGTGTTAACTCTCAAGCGCACACACACAATCACATGATATTGATCTTGCCCAGTTATGTTGGCTTTTTTAAAGTTTTATTTCTTTCTTTCTTTCTTTAATTTATTTTTCTCTCCATTTTTTTATCCATATTTAATTTTATTTTATTATGAAGAAAAGGAAGATATATAAAGAAAAAACAAGGATAATAAAAAAAAAAGTCCTCAACTGGCCGGGCATGGTTCATGATGCCTCAGCACCAACTGGGCTCTCCTCTCTCCTCCCTCCAATGATTTTCTCTGGATAGAAAAGGGCATAAACCCTGAGCTATCAAACCAGGCTCACGAATTTACGATTCGATAACTCTGTGTACTACATAATGCATTCATGCGCTAGTTTCTTTTTTCAGCAGATTATCGACCTTCAGAAGATTTCAAAACATGATTCATTACAAAAATATGCAACCTTAAGTGAACAATAGTCAGTTTTTTCTCTGCCTTCTTATTGTTCAGAAATTCTGCAGACATTATTATACATGTAATCCAACCACTCTCTCCAACAGTAGTCTTCTCCGTGCTTTATAATATATATATTTCTTGAACATGTTTGTCGGGGGAGAGCGCGAACGCAGTCCCCCACTACCACAAATTATGCAGTCGAGATTCCCACATTTGGGGAATTCGCACGGGTCAGCAGAGACCGATTGTGCAATGGTCTAGCCTCGCCCTGGGTGAACCACCTTCATGATCATGGTATCTCCCCTGCCAGGTAAGTATGAGTTGTACATGTTAAAGACTGGCGACTGCTTCTGGGAGGAACTGATCTCTGTGACGGTCGTAACAATAAATAAATCAGATATAATCAGTGATCAGAAGTGAATGTGATTACATGTTAAATAATCCCAACAGTCTCCTCTTTTCGATGAGTTTGGTGTAAAAGCGCCGTAGAAACGTTTAAAACATTTAACGCGGGTTATAGACTGTCTTCCCGTCATGCACTGCGCGTTAGATGCCTGTAGTTTTATTGAATGACAATTCTGTAAATAAAAGACATCAGCAGTTGGTAGTTACGCTAAAAAAACAAGTTAAACTAACCACAATAAAAACACAACTATCAGCGTCGTTACTGAGCAGTAACCTCGTTTATACGACAATCTGTTTTAACAAACATTAAGCCAGAGAAACAACAAACATTTACAACTTCCGCATTGGAGGCGGAGTAATGAACTGCGCATGCGCCAAAATACAACGCTTCTATCAGCCGAGAAAGTAAAAAAAAATAATATTTTTTTAATCAGCTTTTATTTCCAATTTTCAATTATATAGAACAAAATAATTATTTACCTGCGTAACCATGTGTTCACTACTGTTATTTTCTTTTATTATATATATATATATATATATATATATATAATCTTCTATTATTAATATTAATATTATTATTATATATATTATCCTCTATTATTATTATTATTATTATTATTATATATATATTATTTTCTATTATTATTATTATTATAATCTATTTTCTGTTTTTCTTTGTAATGGATGTATTAAGACTTTATACATCATGTTTAGGTCCTTGTAGTCTGCTATACTGCAGCACCCTCTGCTGGATAATTAGCACAACAGCAGCCCTTTTAAAAAAACAAAAACAGTTCCATAGTGCAAAACATGTTAGTGAAAAGACAGTAAAAAAAGTTAGTAGTGCAATATAAAAATACAAGGACATGGAGAAAACTGTTAAAACTGAATATAGTGCAGAGTAACAACTGTGATACACGACTATTGAGGCATATAGGCACTGTAGTAAAGTTTAAAACGCCTCACAACAAAACAGATCATGCAGCTATTACTTTATGCAAAACGCACTTTGTTGATAAACTCTTAAAACTAATGATTATATTTTACTACTACTAGTGTTGAGGATAATTATTTATATTGAACAGTTAAAGGGGGTGCACCGTTCCTGGAGGTACTGCAATACCAGGTCGATGCGTGGAGTGGACGGAGCAAGCCCCTTTTCCATCTCCCTGATCCAAAAATCAATTTAATATATAGTCCCCGGGTAGGGGACGTATCAGATATTAAACTGATAAGAACAGATACTACACTTGATCTTAGCCAAAAGGCCGAGAAGCGATACTGTGAATGGGTCGGAGGTGAGGTAGTCATGCGCCGCACAGTTACTCTCACTGACGGTGCTGCAGGGGAATGATGCGTTCAAGTGACACTCGGGAAAACTGGAAACAAATCCACTAAACGTTTTTACCAGTGAATAAAATGCCATGAAAACGCAACAAAATAAGTACAATTATAAGAAAAGAGGGATTTATAATAATAATCGCGTGGGAGTCGCCTTCGTCACGTGACAATATAAATCATCAGAAACTAATTTTACAGCCTCGTTATGAACACAGCTGCAGCATAAGAAAGACTAACAGCACGTAAACGTTACATGAAGAAGAATATAATGTGTTTTAACTACACAACAGAAGAGCTCCGGTATCTAGAGGAGAAACAAAGCTGACAGCAGCACCCAACCCTCCATTTGAGTCAATAATTACACACTAACATACAACTGTTAAGTACGTAAGAGTTAACTTTATTATGCGTAATACATATTTTTTAAAATAATTCAGTAACTTTGATTCTCAGAAAACGTCATTTTGGGATCATTACGTTAGCGAGTTTCCATGGTTATTCGACTCAAACCGGCAAGGGGGGTGTTCACAGGAAGTGACGATTTAAATGAATGCGTCCGGAAATATAAATACTAGTTTCTTAATGTTAATTCTGTTAACTCAAGAGCGCACACACACAGACACATGATATTGATCTTGCCCAGTTATGTTGGCTTTTTTAAAGTTTTATTTCTTTTCTTTCATTTATTTTTCTCTCCATATTTTTATCCATATTTCATTTTATTTTGTTATAAAGAAAAGGTATACATATATATATATATATATATATATATATATATAAAGAGTATAACAAGGATACAAAAAAAAGTCCTCAACTGGCCAGGCATGGGCCATGATGCCTCAGCACCAACTGGGCTCTCCTCTCTCCTCCCTCGTATGATTTCCTCTGGATAAACCCTGAGCTATCAAACCAGGCTCACGAATTTACGATACGATAACTCTGTGTACTACATAATGCATTCATGCTTTAGTTTCTTTGTTCAGCAGATTGTCGACCTTCAGAAGATTTCAAAACATGTTTCATTACAAAAATATGCAACCTAAAGTGAACAATAGTCAAATTATTCTCTGCCTTCTTATTGTTCAGAAATTCTGCAGACATTATTATACATGTAATCCAACCACTCTCTCCAACAGTAGTCTTCTCCGTGCTTTATAATATATATATTTCTTGAACATGTTTGTCGGGGGAGAGCGCGAACGCAGTCCCCCACTACCACAAATTATGCAGTCGAGATTCCCACATTTGGGGAATTCGCACGGGTCAGCAGAGACCGATTGTGCAATGGTCTAGCCTCGCCCTGGGTGAACCACCTTCATGATCATGGTATCTCCCCTGCCAGGTAAGTATGAGTTGTACATGTTAAAGACTGGCGACTGCTTCTGGGAGGAACTGATCTCTGTGACGGTCGTAACAATAAATAAATCAGATATAATCAGTGATCAGAAGTGAATGTGATTACATGTTAAATAATCCCAACAGTCTCCTCTTTTCGATGAGTTTGGTGTAAAAGCGCCGTAGAAACGTTTAAAACATTTAACGCGGGTTATAGACTGTCTTCCCGTCATGCACTGCGCGTTAGATGCCTGTAGTTTTATTGAATGACAATTCTGTAAATAAAAGACATCAGCAGTTGGTAGTTACGCTAAAAAAACAAGTTAAACTAACCACAATAAAAACACAACTATCAGCGTCGTTACTGAGCAGTAACCTCGTTTATACGACAATCTGTTTTAACAAACATTAAGCCAGAGAAACAACAAACATTTACAACTTCCGCATTGGAGGCGAAGTAATGAACTGCGCATGCGCCAAAATACAACGCTTCTATCAGCCGAGAAAGTAAAAAAAAAAAAATATTTTTTTAATCAGCTTTTATTTCCAATTTTCAATTATATAAAACAAAATAATTCTTAACCTACATAACCATGTGTGTACTACTGTAATTTTCTTTTATTATTATTATTATATATATTATCTTCTATTATTATTATCATCATTATCTATTTTCTGTTGTTCTCTGTAATAGATGTATTAAGACTTAATACTATACATTATTTTCAGGTCCTTGTAGTCTACTATACTGCAGCACCCTCTGCTGTATAATTAACACAACAGCAGTCCTGTTAAAAAAAAAGGGGAAAAAAAAAAACTTTATTCAAGTTGACACGAACACTGATTTTGTCATTGTTTTGTGCAATATATGAATTAAATTGTAAAGTTTTCCTAAACAGACTGGTTCTCTTTATACATCCATGGTTAAGGTGTAACTGACTGGGCCCTAAACGGTGACCTACAAAACTACAGAAAACCTGGTGGGGCTTTATTGAGCCTTTAATTACAGTCAGGTAGGCCCATTAAAATACAATTGAGCCAAAACACTTTAAAACGCACGCTAATAACCTGCATATTGTGGATGCGTCCAAACAGTCGATAAAACTATCGAATAACCTGAAGTTGCATGCCCTTTCTTTCAACCTGTTTGTTGGAAAACCTCCCTAGAGACAAACCTGAGGATGAAACTAGAATCACCAAGGTGACGCCATTAACACCAAAACACGTCAAAAGTTCTGCAAAATAAATTGACACAGTTGGCATTAGAGGCGTCTGACTTGATAAAAAAGATATGAAATAGTAAACTAACTCACCCAAAGACGTTGTGAAGTCAAAAAAAGTCTCTTTACATGAAGATAAAACTCATCTGTGAGGAGTCCTCGATGGTCTCAGTGGTCCTGATATGTTAATGAGCTCTACACCTCCACCAATCAGCCAATCAGGTAGCTCAGCTCCGGACTGTGTTATGCAACTGTTTACTTACTAAGTAAGTAAGTAATTTTTCCCACATACATCACAAAATGCTCTACAAGATCATTATGCAAGACATACAAGAATAACTCATATAACTAATAAAGGAATGTCTTATCTTTTCTTATAAAAAATGTGGTGACCACACAAGCCACGTGATTAGTAATACTAATTAGTTAGTATATTAAATAACATTTGCAGGGGTCTGCAACCTGTGACTCCTCTCCAGTGGCTCCCTGTGGATTTATAAAAATGGAAATGAATAACTGTGTTTTGTTTACATTTTAATTCTTATTTATCATTGTTGTAGGTATGATGGAGTACTAGGGCCACATTGGGGAAAAAAAATAAAGTAATAATATTACGAGAACAAAGTCATAGGTTTACAAGAAAAATAATAATATTATAAAGTAGTAATTTTACGTGTTATTTTCTTTTTTTCTCGTAAAGTTATGACTTTATTCTTTTTCTATTCTGTAAATCTCAGATGTTTTTTCCCTCAATGTGGCCCTAATACTCTGTAATATATTGTCTCTTTGGCCCTCACTGCATTAGACTTATATACTATATATTTAGACTATAAACTGTGTTACCTTCATTGCAATGCTCACACGTTTTGCGGCTCCAGACGGAATTCTTTTTTTTTTTGTTGCCTAAAATGGCTCTTTTGATAGTAAAGGTTGCAGACCCTGGGCTAGTGGGAAGGCACCCAAAATCTATATATTACACCTCCTCCTTTTGGTATCAAAAACGTTTGACATTTAGAGATTTCTGCAAGAATAGCATTTTTTTGGCGATTGGATGTCGAGCACTTCTGTTGTGTAAACTGCTCAGAAACCTCCTTATTGTCAATCTAGCTAGGAAAGTCATCCATCCTCTGAATGCTCTAGGTCTCTAGTCTGATCCATCCATCCTCTGAATGCTCTAGGTCTCTAGTTTGTGGCTGTAAAGTTTCATGAGGCTGTGATTATCCTAGAGGTCACCACAGGTCATTTTATACAGTGAGGTCAAGTTTAAAAAAATAGTAGCCAATTCACTACAATGAAATGTCTCCTATGGGGACTAACATCATCACATATGAATACAGTTGGGCTCATTGGATCCACAAGAGTCTCAGCTTTACCGTGATACCCAATTTATGTAATTCAAGACTGTTAGGGACCCCAGTATGCAGAAATATTCAGATACACCATTTTAGACTAAGAGAAAATAACACATTTATACTGCATTCAAACATGTGATTATCATAAGGTGGGCATGTCTGTAAAGGGGAGACTCGTGGGTACCCATAGAACCCATTTTCATTCACATATCTGGAGGTCAGAGGTCAAGGGACTCCTGTGAATATGGCCATGCCAGTTTTTCCTCGCCAAAATTTAGCTTAGAGCGTTATTTATCCTCCTGAACTAAAAGTGAACCTGCTACAGCCTCTGAAAGACAGTAAAGTGGGTCGGGATCGCCTGCGTGTCTCAGAGGGTTTACCTGTAAAGTATGCTCTCAAATTCCCCTTCATGCTGGGTTTTTATGCTCATTCAGTACAAAAATAACGACTCAGACACGTTACGCCTTGAAAATAAATAAACTATATTCAAATAAGGTCAATTTCAATTAATTAAAGACCTTCATTTTTCTTTCAGTAACACATTACACCTCATGCCATGTTCTCAAAAACACGTTTTTTTTTCCAAAGAATTTTCTTTTGCATTTCACTAAAAAAAAAACTTCATCATCTTCAGTTAATAATTTAGTACAGTATTGAATAAATGTTTATGTCTATCACATGATATAGTAGTAACTCAGTCATTATTTCCCTATAAAAGGTTTCAGGCAGAGAGAGAAATTTTTCACAGGAAAAAACTTCACAGAGACACATTGAAGAGCAAGACCTGGGAGGGAGCGAATGGGACAACAAGAGAGGAAGAGGAAGAAGAGGAGGAAGAGGAAGGGGAACACTAACACAGACACGGAAATATCGTACACCAACAAACAAAAAGATGACCTGGGATGTTGCTCGTTGCAGACAGAGCACGCTCTCTTTTCACAGCTTCTAAAAGGGAAAATCAGCAGTCCGTAGATGCTCTCTCTCTCTGTCTCTCTCAGTGTGTTTCTATCTGTATGGAGTTTCTGGTGTTTGGGATTCAAACGGTGGGGCGATCAACCCGGTAAAATATGCCTATAGGCGTCCATCACAGTAGACCATGCTGCTAACACACGTACACGGGGGTTCATCATGCATCTGCAGAGGAACACGGAGGGGAAGCAAACACAGACACACACCGGGAGGGTGAGGAGGAGAGGCTGGATGGGGGGGAGGCATCACATCTAGCTACAGAACAGCAAAGGCCGGAGCCAGACAGTTAGTACGGAAGTTCATGGAAACAAGGAACATTGTCCGGACATTGTAGACAGTTCTGTGTTTGGGTGCTGAGCCACGACCTGCTGCTGATGCATCCTCACCCAGTCAGAGATCACACAAGCAGACCTGTGAGTGTGTTTAGTGAGTAGACTAGTTACAACCTCACAGCCACCGTTAATATCTACAAAACACTTCCTTCTTTAGCTCCACCCGAGACTGACAATTATACTGGCAATGTTCCCCACTGTTTCTTCATGTAAACATGCTACTTACACTCAAAAACTGAATGAAGACATGTACGTCGGCGGAGGGTTACAACGAACACTGGAGCAGAAAAAGTTGAGTGAACTGAGCTTTTGTCACAGCTGCTAACTAAATAAAATGTGTTAATTGTTTTTCTGTATTGCACATCCACTCCTTGAACTCTTTTTTCGCCTCAAGGACCTGCGGCACACCTTATCCATACATAAATAATCATCTCGTAAATAAATAAATATCTAAATAAATAATCTTATACATAAAACACAAACATTAAATTAGCTGGGATTATGTTGGTTAGGAGACACGTCACTGTTTGTTCTGAAAGGGGGAGCTTCCTCGCTGTGGAAAATATATCAAAATCTAATCCGCTAACGACGTAATCTACAACTACCGATCGTATATATTGATGATGTTCTAAAACATCGTTTAGAAGTACAAAAGAATCTACCTTGGCTATATCTGCAAGGAAAAGATACAAAATCTGTTTTAGAAAGTTTACAAAGTATAGTTAGTCGAGGGTAAACGAATCAAATCTTTCTTTGTGTAAGAATAAACTTGTATAACACTTCATCATCTGTGGGTGAAATGTTAGTAACGCAGCCAATGCATTTAATGCGACTGATATTAGGCAGTGAAGATTACAGTAATTATAACTCTTCTTCATTTAGAAAAAAGGTTGCCTAACTACTTTTATTATCGTACTATGACGCTGCACACTGCTCGCTACGTTTGCTATGACATTGTTTTCATGCGCTGACGTCTCAGCTTTATGTTCCTCAGTGTTGAACGTGATAAACCTGATGTGTCGGTGTTGAGAAGCCACAGCAGCTTTCACTGGTTTGCAGTTGATTTTACCGTCTATCTGGCCGCCAGTAGTTTCAGTAGCTTGTGAACATTTTACTGCATGTTCCAACTCTGACGTGCAATACTGAGCAGCACATACATGCCTTGACGGGCACTGAGAACAGCCTACGGTAGTGTGACTATAGAAACTGCCTTTTGATTTAAAGGGGACATATCATGAACTTTTCCAGTGCTTGTTCACACACATTTGGGTATCTGGAGTACCAGATTCTCACAAGCCAATCAGAGCAGGTTTTTTCTGGAGGGGGGTCTTAAAGAAACAGGCACTAAAACCAGGCGTCAACTTCCGGTTTGCAGAACGTACGTGCTAACTGGCCGTCGGCTGTCGTCATGCGGTGTGTTCAAGTACAACTTGTTGGCCAAGACAAAGGTGACAACAGTCGGCCTTCATCGCTGTTAGTTCTTTGACGTCGGCTTGATGTGTCTGGGCCTTTAACTTTTTCACGGTGTGTTTGCAGTTCATGAAAGTTAATTGTAACATTTTGTTCGTGTTTTATTCAGCGTTCGGTTGTACTGAGCTTCACCCTCTAGTTTCACAAGTTGGCGACGGACAAAGTGGAGAACTCTAAGCTTCAAAAACCGTAATCCACAAACGAATGGGTGACGTCGTGACTGCGTCTACTTCTTATATACAGTCTATGGCTAAAACGGAGCGTTTCAGACAGAGGGTGAATACAGCTATATTCAGACAGAGAGTAAGAGAAAGATAATGTGTGTTTTGAACATTAAAGCATGTAAACATGTTCTAGTATGAAAGCATGAACCTTTAAATGAGCATGATACGTCCCCTTTAAAGCTACAATGACACAGCTGTCTGCAGAGCGAAGCATTGTCTGCTGCTGACCTACAGACTGTAAACAAAGTCTGGAGAACATTAGATAGATGATAGTCAGTTAGTTCTTTTAAACAGTGTGCAGACTCCATTAAAACGGAGAGTCCTTTTTAGCAGGTCTGATACTCATACTGTGCTCTAAGCTCAGATGGATGGGACACATTATAACAGTCCCTTCCCACAGGACAAGACACCTGATGATCCAGTTAGTCAGCTGAACCAGTTCATAGACTCCCTCCAGTGAATCTCCCTGCATGTATTGCACACTAATAGTTTGTCGACTAAAGTAAAACACATTATGTTTTAGTTACATCAGATAAAGTGCAGCTTTGTACAGCTGAAAGCTCGAATACTAGATTTTGACTTGAGAGGTGTCCTTAAGGCATTGTATGGGTGCCATGTTGAAGCATCAGACTGGCATCCTGCGTCCTAATTTATCTGTGACTGATGAGTTTAAATTGTAATTTACTGGCTTTTCACTCTTGAAAGTAAACTAACACTGTTGAGTCCTGTTGGACCATCCATGCATGTCTGTGTGACCATGCTGCTGTCACTAAAAGGTAAAGGATGAGTCTGTCAGGATACATGCCGCAGTAGTGGATAAGTCTGACACGGTGACGACTGGCTGGAGTCCATCTGGAAGGAGCAAAAAGCCTTGAACGAAGCGTCCACGTGTGTTTTCATTATACTCCGTTTGGTCCTTCTGAGGAGGAAAATGTCCTTTTTGTTCCTCTCAGAACCAAACGCCGCTCCTCCTCCTCCCTGTCAGCTTCACACGGGAACATTGAACATCAGCTGACACACAAATGCATGGATGTAATTCACAGGTGGATTCTGATCATTCCCTTTTACAGAGTATATTTGTGACTTATTGTGTGAAGATAGCTCTGGCTATACATGCAAAAAAAAAAAAAAAAATCTGTCAGTTTGATATACAAAGGTCTGTGTCAGAGAGGTTACCATGGAAACCGTCCGGTAAAGAGACACACCTGACTGGAACGCAGGATGCTGGAGAGGTATGGCTCTTTATAAACTTTTATTTCACCTGCGTATCATCTATTTGTTTGTTCAGGTATGGCCCTGTTCAGACCCGGTATTAACATGAGTCCTGAGTGATCGGATCACAAGAGGACAGCTCTAAGTACAGGTGTGAACGCACTCGAGACGGAAACTGATGGAAACTACGGCAAAGAAAAAGAAGAGCAGCTACAACAAAGACTGTGAAACTACTTATAAGTATTTATAAGCTGGTGGAAGGTGATTCTCTAAGTTTTTTGTGAAATTTGATATTGTTATTTTTCAGTTTCACACGACGACATGAAGCGACACAGATCATGTGAGTGTCACAAGAAACGTGCGTCTCAAAAAGAGACATGCCGATCTATGGATGCATTCGGGCAAAGCATAGAGATGTTACAAGATAAGGGGCAGAATAGAAATGCTTATTATTTAAGTCAGATAGACATATCAAAATTGTAGACTGCCTCTCAGCCTTGGTAACGTGTCCCACATTGTCCCACATTGTCCCACATTGTCCCACATTGTCCCACATTGTCCCACATTGTCCCACATTGTCCCACATAAACATACTCTTTGTCCCATATTGGGTTTGTCAGGATCTGGTCACACTAATGTGATCGTAAACTCAGGACGCATGTTAATACCAGGTCTGAACAGAGGCTAACACTCAATCATTGAACTATCTTCTAATGTTTAGGATCTGTGGCATTCCAGTGGATTTTAAAAACATTGAGACCTGACTGTCATCTTTTCTTTTCTTTTCGCTGTAATTTGACTTTCTATACAGACTAGTAGCTACCTATTTCAACCCTTTCTAAAGTTCGTAAGTGGTTGTCAGCGTCTGCCTACTGAAAACACTACACTCTATATGTACAGTACACTGTTCTTTTACTATTTACAGCGCGTGTGGAGCGCCTTCATCTAGACAGTGTATTAGACAAAAATCACCTCCCGTAGTAAACAAACTTCATGTTATTGTAAACATTTCACTCCTTTTTTTAGACAGCGCTCCGCCTCCTCAGTGAAGAAGATGTACCAGTAAAGATGACGATACAGAGGAGGGGACAGGTTTTGTTGTTGTTCCTTCAATGCAACTCAGATGGATAGATTTAGTCCGGTGTGCAACGGGTTTCAGTGGTCTTATCCTACCTGGCTGACCTGACCTTCTTTTCACCTCTAACATCTCAACTTCACTCTCTTTCTCTCTGTAAACTTTGCTGCAGTAACCTTTCTGTACTCACACTTCTCGCCCCTCGCTAACACTTCCTCTCGCCCTTCGTCATGCCTGTAACTGTGTGTGTTATGATCTGTTTACACATGCCTACATATAGTGTGTGTGTGTGTGTGTGTGTGTGTGAACATGTATCTGAAGTGTTTTAGTATCCCTGCATCAAAGACCAGGATACTTCCAGGCTGCAGTGAGCCCGATCAAACAGATGAATCTTGTTTCATGTCATACTGTGTGGACTGTAAACTGTATGTGTGTGTTGTTGTGCGATATTCCTCCATCTCCTTTTTAAAAGCCGCTGATGTGGCAGTAGGCCTCCAGGCTGGAGAAGAGGATGTAGAGGAACCACAGGCCCAGGAACAGCAGGCTGGTCATGATGCGGGCCCCCCTTGGGCCGCCGAGCTCCCCGCCGATGGAGGGCCGGCGTCTGAACAGGAGCACCCCCATGCAGATGAAAGCGAAGATGGTGAAGAGGGTGACGGAGAAGGCCAGCGAGCCCGGGTCCACCTTGAACTCCTTCCCTTTGATTCTCCAGTAGATGGCGGCCACCGACCACGCCACGCCGATCCCCAGGAAGACGTTGACGGCGTTGCTACCGGTGACGTTACCAACGGACGCGTCAGCGTGCTGGTCCTGCATGGCGGCCACTTTGCTAGCAAAGGTGTCTGAAATGAGAGAAAGAGGCGGAGAGAGTAAACACACCGACAGAGGAGGCTGCACGAGAAGACCGTTTCAACCGAATTGCGTTGCTAGGTAACAGCTTGGGTCCAAGTTGACTTCCTGTCAGCTGATGTCATTCACATAAACTACATCCAAAATCACACACTATGCAGTACGTACCCAATATGTGCGCTATCATTCTTGTGTGAATAATAAACAGTAGTACGCGTTTTTCGGACGCACTGAGCTGTAATTTACGACGTCACTTCCTGAGAGCTTCCTTGCCGGTTGGGGACGCGTAACCATGGTAACCCGTACCATGTGACCAAGCGGTGATTTATGAGAATCATTAAGTCTTAACTAATGTCACCCATGTCACCTTCTCACACAGTGAAGGAGGATATTCACTCACCTGGAATAGATGTTCCCAACGCCACAAACACCACGGCAGTCACGGTGTCCTTGAGCCCGACGGTGCAGCCGAAGTGTGACGCCAAATCTCCGATGAAGGCGGTGAGGAGGCCGATGCTGCTGATGGAGACTAAGAAGCAGGCCCAGCCGTTCCAGTACTCTGTTGGCGGCACGCAGGCGAACAGAACCTTCCAGAAGACGGTGACGAAATGCATGACGTAGTCGTAACAAGACGGAAGGCGCTCTTCACGGCCTTCCTCGTCATCGTCGCCGTCACCTGAGGGGAGAAATACAGGAGGGAAGTTAGACCACATCATGGAGAACATTAGAGCTTTATTAAATTCATCTAAACTACTTCACAGTACACACTGACACAACTCTGGTACAAACATCAGGTTTCATACAGATTAAATATACAGACTTTAAAGTCCAAACACAGTTGAGTGGAATATTTACTGTCTGCAGTGAACTGTTGCTTCCACTAGATGGTGACCTGGAATTACAAATCCGACTCCCACCAACCTCTCACGGTAGAATAAGGACATGCAATGACTGCCATTAGACTTAATCAATATTTCCCAATACATTAACTCAAAAGCAGGTTGAAGGTGAAACTCCTTTTCATCTGTAGTTAATGAGCTTTATTGACTCAAAGGACACACGTGGTACACACCGCGTGACAAGAAGCTTGAGGTGGTTTGCTGCCCTTTAGCGGGTCATAATCTGTGGTTATTTGGTAATGGACTGTTGTAACATATTCAAAGGGGTCCCTTGACCTCTGACCTCCAGATATGTGAATGTAAATGGGTTCTCTGGGTACCCACGAGTCTCCCCTTTACAGACATGCCCACTTTATGATAATCACATGCAGTTTGGGGCAAGTCATAGTCAAGTCAGCACACTGACACACTGACAGCTGTTGTTGCCTGTTGGGCTGCAGTTTGCCATGTTATGATTTGAGTATAACGGTCTGTTATACATAGCAACGGCCTGTTATACATAGCAACGGTCTGTTATACATAGCAACGGTCTGTTATACATAGCAACGGTCTGTTATACATAGCAACGGCTTGTTATACATAGCAACGGTCTGTAATACATAGCAACGGTCTATTATACAGAAATAACAGACCGCAGAACGGCGTGATTGACCAATCAGAATCGATTATTCAACACAGCCGTGTAATAATGAATGATAAAGTTCAGGTAATCCGTCTATACAAGGCAGTGATTCACACTTACAGCAGCTGTTAGGAGTAGCTGAGTGTGTAGTTAACGAGTGTCTCCTTAAGACAGCTGTTTGTCAACTCCAGTAATACGTACACACACACACACACACACACACACACACACACACACACACACACACACACACACACACACACACACACACACACACACACACACACACACACACACACACACACAGAGCTCACCTGCGCTGACAGTGACTGCCTCCACAAACTGTTCCCTCCAGGAGTGAGTGCCGATCACCAGCGCCAAGTTGGTCTTCTTAATGAGCTTGTCAACGGTGCTCTGCCAATCAGAAATACAAAACACACTTCATTAGTGACCAATCAGAGCGGAGGACAGGTGACAGAGTCACTCAGGTGAGGTGGAGCTTGTTAGGACTGCAGAGTGGGAGAGGGGGGGGCAGCGTCTGTCTCTCACACTTCATACCTGAAACACCACCAGTCTGGTTTTACAGATACAGGCACTTCCATCTTTTTTTTAACCCTTTGAACTCTGCGATAGAAATGGTCCGCAGTTGCATTAAAGCTTCAGTAGGCAGTATATATTTTTGGCATCATTGGGGAAAAATTCCATAATAACCTTTCAGCATATTGTAATTCAAGTGTTCTGAGAGAAAACTAGACTTCTGCTCCTCCTCATGGCTCCTTTTTCAGGCTTTAGAAAATGTAGCTTGTGACGGAAGACTTTGACCAATCACAGGTCATTTCATTGAGAGAGCGTTCCTATTGGCACAGGATTTTTTTCAGGTTATCTGTTTCTGTACTACTGTCACGATATAGCGACCGTTTCGCCAACTTAACTCCAATATACATAAATGAGGAGATCATAAAACCGACCTACCACACAGAGATCCTCAGTCCACCTACATTGATCTCCGGTGTACTAAATCTAAATGCCAATCATGTAAAATTGCATTATTCCCCCAGCTGGTTCTCGCTACCCGCAAATCATAAGAGACATAGTCAATATATCCACAAGGGGGTTTATTGACTTCATAATCAAATAAGGATGAAAATATAGATTTTTTTGTTGGACTGTTTTTGGAGTGATGACAGAACGACGGGCTCTCATTCATCTCCTTTGTTGATGTTGTTTGTTTCTCCCTTTCTGTAATTAACTCTCAAACAATCCATTCTGCTGCTGTTTAATTGGCTCAAATTCCGGCGGATGTTTGATGTGTTGGTTTAATTCATTTGTATGTTATTTAGAGAAAGTGTAAAAGAGTGAAGGAAATGCACACACACGCACACATTCAATGTAACTTTAAGCTGCTGACGCCAGCGACCAGCTTCCACTGCTTACTGAGACAACAGATAAACAACAACACTGGTGTTATTTATTTACTGGATGTTTAATTCTGTGATTTCTGGGCTTTTGAAACGCCCACTGCTTCAATTATAAACACGAGTGCTGCTGACCATATGATATTTAAATCATTTATTCTGTGCATTTCACGCAGACTCATAAAAACAACCCGATCCTTCCCTCAGTGCCGCTCGTAAAGCAGCACAAATGATTTAACCACACATGAGGAACTTTCCTTTAATTAAGACTCCATTGTTTTAATTTTCTTAAGAGCTATTTAAAACAGATGGATTAGCAATATAACAATCTTCTGTGTGTGTGTGTGTGTGTGTGTGTGTGTGTGTTGGACCGTATGTGAATTGAGGCTTATTGCTGTGCCAGTAAACTCACTTTGCTTTTATTTGCTTAAGATACAACGTGACCTCAATGCACATTTCAAATATCTGGATTGCTCGCATTTTGCTCCCGGCGCACAGGGGGGAGGGCGGCGGAGACCTGAGAGGCAGACGTACTGTAGCAGCGCTCTGTGCACGCCATCAGAGTTTGAATTCTGCATGCCTCAAGCTATCTGCTGCATCGAGGGCAACTCCAGCATTTTCAATAATTCAAACACATATTAGACCTGCTCGCTGGGAGGGTTAGGACCCGGGTTCACTAATGTGACAGAGAGAGAGAGGGAATGTAAAGGTGGATTATATAACATGTCCAGAAAAGCACAGATCAGACCTCCATAAAAGCAGTTTCTGCAGTGCAGGACCACATGTGTGAACATTCCTGCTCTGGTTTGTAGCTTTAGCTTAGAATTACACTCTCTCTCTCTCTCTCTCTCTCTGTGTCTCCCTAAATATACATACATACAGTATATATGATCACACAGCCACCACTGGAATCTAAATCTGCAGCTGCGCTGAGCTACCACCAATAAATCATCCACACATTTATCTTCAGGACATTATAACTGAAAACAATATAAAAAACAATCACTGGAATAAATTGGCATCTTTTTACAAAACCCCAAAGAGGGCGCTGCTGTTCCTCCTCCAGAGGAAACCACGTAAGAAACATAAATGAATAAATGAATGGTGCACCTTGAACTCGTACGACTCCTCGATGACCACCTCCAGGCGGCTGTGCTCTCCCAGGATGGGCTTCCCCATCTCAGCTATCCTCCGAGCCTCCTCTTCCTCGGCGCTCATCTGCCCCTCCGCCCCCTCTGTGAAGGAAACAACAACAAGGACACCAACAGTGAAACTAAAGTGCACGTCACACATATTTCCAAGTTCTACCGCTATCAATAATAGATTGTGAGTCAGCGTTCTTATTCAGAGCTGCACTGCATCAACACACGAGTCTGAAATATGTGTGTGTGTGTGTTGTGAGTGTGTGTTCTCACACACAGCGTGGGAGAGGGACATGAGAGGATGACAGATGGATGATATCTGAGTGTGTGTGAGGAAGCAGAGCAACAACAACACAGCAACACAGAGAGCGATGAGAGAGGTGGATCTACAGAGAGAAAGTGTGTAAACACTAACGTTTGGTTGGTTGGCTGCTGAGATCAGCGGTTCCCAAACTATTTTACTTGAAGCCCCCCCTACTTCTAAGATCTAAGAAAAACTTGTGACGCCATCACCATTAAAAAAACGATTATGAATCCTCGGACAAAATCCTCAATTTGAATAAAGTGATTCAGTGTGATTCAAAGAGTTAGTATTCTTCCATCTAATATATATACACATATATACTACGACGGAGTATTAGGGCCAAATTGAGGAAAGAACTAAATACAGTATGAGATTTCGAGAATAAAGTAATACGACTTTTTTTCTTGTTAAGTTATGACTTTATTCTCGTAATATTCCAACTTTTTTTCTCATAAAGTTATGACTTTATTCTCGTAATATTCCAACTTTTTTCTCGTAAAGTTATGACTTTATTCTCGTAATATTCCAACTTTCTTTCTCGTAAAGTTATGACTTTATTCTTGTAATATTCCAACTTTTTTTCTCGTAAAGTTCAGACTTTATTTTCGTAATATTCCGACTTTTTTTTCTTGTATAGTTCCGACTTTATTTTCGTAATATTCCGACTTTTTTTCTTGTTAAGTTATGACTTTATTCTCGTAATATTCCAACTTTTTTCTCGTAACGTTATGACTTTATTCTCGTAATATTCCGACTTTTTTCTTGTAAAGTTGTGACTTTATTTTCGTAATATTCCGACTTTTTTTCTCGTAACGTTATGACTTTATTCTCGTAATATTCCGACTTTTTCTCGTAAAGTTATGACTTTATTCTCGTAATATTCCGACTTTTTTCTTGTAAAGTTGTGACTTTATTTTCGTAATATTCCGACTTTTTTTTCTTGTATAGTTCCGACTTTATTTTCGTAATATTCCGACTTTTTTTCTCGTAAAGTTCAGACTTTATTTTCGTAATATTCCGACTTTTTTTCTTGTAAAGTTATGACTTTATTCTCGTAATATTACAACTTTTTTCTTGTATAGTTAAGACTTTATTCTCGTAAAATCCGACTTTTTTTATCGTAAAGTTATGACTTTATTCTCGAAATCTCCGATTTTTTTTCTCCCTCAATGTGGCCCTAATACTCCGTCGTAATATACGTATATATTATATATATATATATATATATATATAATATATACGTACATTTGCATAAAGCAGCATATTTTCCCACTCCCATGTTGATTAGAGTATTAAAAACTTGACAAATCTCCCTTTAAGGTACATTTTGAACAGATAAAAAATGTGATTGTGTGTGATTGATTTGCGATTAATCGCGATTAACTACGGACAATCATGCATTTAATCGCGATTACAAATTTTAATCAATGGATAGTCTTACTCAAAACTAATCTGACCTCAAACCGATGCATTGCCGGTTAGCAGCCGGGGAGGAGGCACTCTGATAGATTCAGCCGCACAAATTCAAATCAATAAACGCATCCCAGCCTCGATGTTTACTTCTTTCTGTCTTCTGCTCTCTTCCGTTTTGTATTAAATCCAAGACCAATTTCCACATAACCAAATCAGAACTCAAGTTATACTCTGTCTTTTGCCTCCCACACACTAGACTCCGAAATAGTCATAAAAAGCAAAATAAAACTAAAGTATATGGTGATGTATATGATAAAGTACAGCCCCGGCAGGCTTATAAGCCTCTCCACTTGGCTGTACACAGTGATCCATCTGCATCAGCACCCAGAGCGAGCCCAGAGTGCGGAGCGCCGACTCATTTGTAAGCATTTATTTCCAAACTGCGCCGGGCTGAGATTCACAGAGGTCATGTTCTGCTGTGATCCAAATGTAAACAAACAAATACCCACGGCTCCCCCTGAAGCGAGGCCAAGAGAGAAGCCAGCAACGTGAGCCAGGCTGTTACAATGTGCTGCAGACTAAACCTGAGCGGCTGCAGGAGAAACAATGGTGGCATCTGTTCAAATGTACCGCAAGGGGAAATAAATCACTTTCTAGATTCAAATTTTGCTAAATCCGAAAAATAAGAAATCATTTGGAGTCATTGTCTTTTCATAGTTACATCGGATGAATGTTATTTTTTTAGGAAATTTCAAATGAATGCAGATTTTTAACATTCATTTTTCACCAAAATGTTGCTTTAGTTTCACCACCGGTGCTTCAGTACGTCATTATCATAGACTGTATATACAGTATATAGATGGACGACACGTCATGATGACACACGTTGACTGACGGGTGAAATCCAAATGGAAAATCGTGCATAAATAAATAAATAAATAAATAAATAAATACACACATTTAAAAATAAATATAAGATAAATAAAAAATAAATGCAAAAATTAATAAATAAATAACACATTTAAAAAAATTAAAATAAATAAATACATGAATAAATAAAAGGGGAAATTAAAAGTAAATAAATAAGGGAATTAATTAAAAGAAATATCAATTTATGTCACATTTTATTAATTAATTTATGGCTACACTTATTTTTAATATTATTCTTGCTACATTTAATGATATATTTATTTATCGAGCCATTTATGTATTTATTAATTTATTTTTGATTTTCATTCACATATCTGGAGGTCAGAGGTCAAGGGACCCCTTTGAAAATGGCCATGACGTTTTTTCATCGACAAAATTTTGCGCAAGTTCGTAGCGTTATTTAGCCTCCTTTCGGACAAGCTAGTATGACATGGTTGGTACCGATGGATTCTTTAGGTTTTCTAGTTTCATATGATACTAGTATCTACATACTGAATAATGCGCCCTTTAAATAGCAGGAAAACAAAAAACAGGTTTTTGCTGGTCAATGGAGCAATCGCTTTCTGCTGCCTCAAGATAGCAAGGCGCCAACAATGAGCCTCATTTTTAGACCAACACGCCCATGGGCACACAGATGGGTGCAAGTACATTTGCTCCTAACAGAACCTGGAGGCTGGGTGTGAAAATCACCCATCCATCATCTTTGGCTTTAGGAAATTGTAACGTAATAATAATAAAAATAATCTCCTCAGATTTCCTGACAAATCAAATCAAAGCTTGGATGTTCAGTGTGAAGCAGAAGGAATAATCAGATGGTCTCACCTTGGTTGAGCAGCAGAGCTGTGAAGAGAAACAGAGAGTAGTCAGTTAACAGCACAACATTCGACAGCAACATCTAATAATACATCTCTACGCTCAGACGAAAGGGCAAACACAAACTCACAGAAACAATCTAGAGAGAGCTCACTGTAGTATTTAGCATTAACAAAAATCTCTCCTCTTATCCCTCTATCTGACAGCTGTGAGTGTTTTTGAGTTAACAACACGCTGCGGCGACGTCTGACTTCTAAGAAAATCTTCTGAAACACAAATAAATCCTCCTCTCTCTCTCTCTCTCTCTCTGTGTGTGTCTTTCTCTCTTTCCACATTACAAAGAAATAAGGAGGCGGCTCAGTGCTCGTGTTGCTGCAGTGACAGGTAATAGATGAATGGATGGATCCCTGAATGTGTCTAAGAACTTTATTGATCCCTGTGGGTGAAGTGGGTCACTGAAGCAGCTAAAAAACAAAACAAACAGAACAAAAGGAAACGAGCAGGCTGAAGCAAAACACAGAATACACAAACTAAAAGAGCACAAACGTCTGCAGTAGTTTGGATAACTTGGATTCATTACTTAGCAGTGCTTATTCAAAGTGAAAGATTAAACTACAACGGCGAATTAGAGCCAGTGTAGGTTAAAAAATTCCAAAATACAAAGCTGGGGAAGAGGGGTAATATTCAGAGAAAAAAATTCCAAAATTAAAGTCGTCCATTTACAAGAAAAAAACTTGGATATTCTCTGAGCAGCATATATGTATTTTAGCCACCTAAAAGAATCAATATCAGTTTAATTATACACTGTATTTAGAATACTTTTGTCGGTTCACCTCGCTGTCAGACAGCCCTTTCTGTCAGGGAACTGAAGCCGCTGTATCCATCAATGTTCTCTTCAAAGCCACCAGACTCCATTGGAAAAAACGGTAATTTTACCTGGCAGAACACGGTGAGTTTACCGCTGCCTCGATCATTTAGTTTGTTTGTGTTATTGTGCGACTTTGGTGAATCCAAACTAACCCTAAACATAGACTGTATAGCTGTCTGACAGCGAGGTAAAGCGGTGAAAATACTCTAAATATAGCGTACACTTAAACTGACATTGATTTTTTTAGGTGTCTCAAATCTGTTTTGCTGCTGCCCCCGTCCACAGCAGTACATTGCTTTACTCCCGTGCTGGTACTTCTGTCTGTTTCTCTAAACTGGGGGCGTGCCGACCGTCATCTACTGTAGGTGATACACTGACTATGGAGAAGTACCTCATACAACCCCACTTCAAAACACCCGAACTATCCCTTTAACTAACGCTTTAAAACACCAGAGTCTAGTGGCTTTGGCGAGAGCATAGATAATCCAGATAACAGTCGGCTGTATAGCTGTCTGACGGCGAGGTAAAGCGGTGGAAATCTTCTAAATATAGCGTACACTTAAACTGATATTGATTTTTTTAGGTGTCTCAAATCGGTTTTGCTGCTGCCCCCGTCCACAGCTGTACACTGCTTTGCTCCCGTGCATCTGTTATCTACAACTTGAGGCCTGGTTTCTTATCCCATATTTGTTTAAATTTTGGCAGGTTTTCACCATTAAAAGTGTGCTGAATTAGCTGTTAGCTCTTCATGTTGTAATGTACCTAAGGATGTGTAGACACCTATCACTGGATCACTTTCATGCTGAAGAAAACTTGAAAATGTGATGATTCTCAGGCAACTTCTGGAGTTATAAGGAGCGCCTTTTCCATATTTACTCCTCAAAGTTTCTATAATGAGGTAAAGTAAAATCATCACGTCAGGTCAAAAAGACATACTGCATATTTACGTACCTGAGATTCCTCTCTTCAGCCAGCGTGGCTCCTCCAACACGATGAAGAAGTTTTCATGTTTTTCATATTCTTCATCATCAATTATCCTCACCTGGAAAGTCTGACTGCACAGAAACAAGACAGAAACAAAAGAATTAACAACAAACTTATTAGTATTTCGTTTTTCTTAAAACAAACCGGTGGCGTAAATATCGACGGTGCAACCGGTGCGGCTGTCAAGGGCCTAAAAATCACCTTCCTACACCGCGTCCACCCTGAATCCGTTATATGCACTTCTGTTACGTCACGTAAACAAACCACGAAGGCGACCGAGCAGCTGTGAGCTCCAGATCAGACTGGAGACGTAACAACTTATCTACCTTTGTTTGTTCTTTTTAAACAGAAAACACATTTAATATTGTGATATTTACTGGAAGTGACACACAATATAGCCGACAGCAGTAGGAAACATTCATGCGATCTCCCTCCAGCCTGCTGCCACCTTATTCCAATAAAAAGGGTCATAGTTCTTAAGCGGTGTCGTTAGGCAAGATAAGGCAGCCTTATTTGTAGAGCACATTTCAGCAACGGGCAATTCAAAGTGCTTTATATAAGCATTCAAGAGCATTGCGACAAAGTGCAAAAGAACATTAAGACATAATTAAAACAGTTATAAAAACATAAAAGATTAGAAAATAAAAACAAGCTAAAAATAAAAGCTAGGATAGAATATATAACACACAAGAGTAAAAGCTCTAGTGCAGTATAAGATCATTATTTAATTAAAGGCAGCAGCAAACAGGAATGTTTTAAGCTTTGATTTAAAAGAACTCAGAGTTGAAGTTGGTCCTGCTGGTTTCTGGGAGCTTGTTCCAAATATTTGGTGCATAAAAACTGAACTTCTGCATGTTTAGTTGTGACTCTGGGGACACTAAGCAGACCTGATCCAGATGACCTGAGAGGTCTGGATGGTTCATAACATAGCAGAAGTTCAGAGATGTATTTTGGCCCTAAACCGTGTAGTGCTTTGTAAACCAGCAGCAGTATTTTGAAATCAGTTCTCTGAGAGACAGGGAGCCAGTGTAGAGACCTCAGAACTGGACTGATATGATCCACTTTCTTGGTCTTAGTGAGGACTCTAGCAGCAGCAGCGCTCTGAATCAGCTGCAGCTGTCTGATCCATTTTTTAGGAAGACCAGTAAAGACGCCGTTACAGTAGTTAAGTCAAGTGTCGTTAATGTGACTTTACGGAGCACAAGACTTGTAACATAAACTTCTAATGGGTGAGTACTGGTTTCTTTTTGTTTTTATGGAGTGGGATCAGGGATTTAAGTCTTCAGCACTGTAATTGTTACGTCTCATATGTTGGAAAATGTGCACCTACTGTAATCTGTGTCTGTGATAACATTTGGCGGCTGAGTCCCGAGCAGGCTGTTCAATTAGCGTTGATAAATTTGGCGCGCCGGCTGCCGTCCGTGGTGCTGATCTAAGGCAGGTGGCATAGCAATTGTCTGCTTTGCAATTGTCTGGAGTGGTTGTGTGTTTACGTACGGGGCGAGGGCCCAAGAAAAACAATTTGCCCCGGGGCAAATACCAATTATGTTACGCTGCTGAAACAAACATACAATGTCACATATGTATGCAGGGGAGCATCCATTCACACACATGGGCAGAATAAAGTGAAGTATTTCATCTATAGGTAATGCACGCACGCACGCACGCACGCACGCACGGTGGTCTCCCTCCTGCCGTCTGATCAGGACCAGCTGCCGTGTAAATCACAGCAGAGGGAAGCAGGAGGCAGAGAGAGACGGTATCAATAATTCAGTCAAAAGGTGGGAGCAGAAGAAGAAAGTAAAGAAAAAAAAAGAAACTAATACATTCACTGAATTTTTTTTAATTTAGAAGCTTTTATGCGTCTTAAAAAATATGTTTTTATTTTATTATTTTTTTTATTTATTTAATATTTATTTTTAAATGTATTTATTAATTTATTTCTGTACCATTGTCCCTTTGTATTTCTTATTTATTCCCTCCAACTTATTTCTGTATAATCTTTTTTATATATTTCTTTACATATTTCTTTTTACATTTCTTCATGCATTTCTGCCTGTGACAGCCCACTCATTTGCATAATGAGGCAGATTGCTTTCTGCATTGCATTGCTTTTATTTACCTTAACAAAGATTGTCCACATACTATTGAGCAAGGCACTGCACTTCCAACACAGCTGCTTTGTGACCAGCAGCAGAAAATGTAGAGATCCTCCGAGATGCAAATGTACAACAAATTTAAAGTGTTTTGGGGATAAATTAAGTGAATAAAAAACAATGACAGTTATAGTTTGACTCACGTGGTCTGGTCGTTGTTGAACTCCAGCTCTCCTCGGGCGTCCTCGTAGTCCTCCCCAGCCTTGGCGGTGCCTGACTCGGAGCGGTACGGCAGGATGACGGTGCCGCGGGCCCCTGAGTTGCGCACCACCGTCACCTGCATGGTGCCCACGCTTTCGCTCACCCGCACCATGCGCTCGCTAAACGTGAAGATGCCGGCGTGGTCGTCATCCAGGATGGTAACCGTAGCGACCAGGGGCTCGACCAAGCGACCTTTAGGGGCAGCACCCACTTCGTCGCTCTCGAACATCCCGTCAGCGTCGCCGACACGCAGATTCAGCAGGCGCACAAAGAAGTGCTCGTCCTCTTCGAATATGTCATCGTCGATTATACCGACCTGGAGACGCAGAGAGACAGAATGTCGTTATCTCTGGGCATCAATCATCAAAACTGTACTTTGACACCTGCTGTAAAGTTTCCTACCAGTTCCATATACAAGCAATAAAACAGGATGAGGCGCCAGATGCATAGCGCAGTACTTTCTGTGTACTTTCCCAGTATATTATTGTGCCTACATTCTTAATGCGTGTCAGTTTATTTCCTGTTGCAGTTTGTGAATGACAGATGAGGCCTTCAAATGGGGTCATGAGATAACACGATATACTGCATACACAATGTATTATGCAGAATCCTTTAAGTGAAGAAACCGAGCTCTGGAGTGGAGTTTTATTTTACAGGAGCTGATATTGAATGTTTTCTCCATACGAAGAAAAAATAAAGATTGCAGACTCGTGATATTATTATGTGAACTGCAGTTTAATTTCATGAATTTAAAGTGAATCGAGATCAATCCTGGTCTGGATGCTTGTGCGAGGCATCTCCCTCAGCAGACTCATAACAGGAGGCTCCAGTAACATCTCTCATCTATATATGAGATTGTTATCATGCCACACCGCATTAACCGACAGGTGGGCGCTCCCAAATCAGGTTAGGTTGTTGATTGTAATCCAATGAGCCAGACCACGTCCCTCCACATGTTCAGACTTCAACTTACTCTGGATGGAGTTGATGCAAAATAAAGAGACGAAGAAGGCGAAAAGATTATATCAATTCCTGGTAAGTGTTGAATGAAGTGAGGATGAGTAACGGATGTTTTGGCAGCAGAAACAACACTAACATATCATCACCTTTTAAGTTATTGCGGTGAACTTGTTAGCAAACAGTTTATTTCCACATCCAGCAGTTACAGAGCAACATGATCAATCATTTAGGAGTCTTTGTGTCACCTGATGAATCGAAGTCCAATATTCTCTGTGTTTTGGTCTAGACTTACTCCTGAGGGAAATATACGTCTCTTTAGCTGCTTAATGCTCCACCATGTTCACCAGCTGGTCTTTAATGTGTCTGTCTGCTGGTTTTCTGTTGAGCAGGTAGTGTACAGCGGGTTCTTCTCTAAAAGCCGAAAATTACACTATGAGAGCAGTGAGAGTGAACCAAAACAGTAAAGCACTATAAGTGTGCACTGTGACGCTGTAGATGTTAATATTATTATTATTATCTAGGAAAATAGAAGTATTGTATCGGGACTCTGTATCGGCAGATACTCAATATTAAATGACCCGGATTGGGACATACACCGATCAGCCATAACATTAAGTCAGCACGGACCTATCAGCACCTTTCTATCGGAACTAGCATGAACTTTTTCAGCAATTTGAGCTCCAATAGCTCTTCTATTGGATCAGACAACACGGGCCAACCTTCGCTCCCCACGTGCATCAATGAGCCTCGGGTCTGACCCTGTCGCTGGTTCACCAGTTCTCCTTCCTTGGACCACTTTTGGTAGGCCCTGACCACTGCAGACCGGGAACATCCCACAAGAACTGCAGTTCTGGAGATGCTCTGACCCGGTCGTCTAGCCAGCACTATTTGGCCACTTGTCAAAGTCGCTCACATCCTTACGCTGGCCCATTATTTCTGCTTCCAACACAAAGTTCAAAGTTCAAAATGTTCACTTGCTGTCTGATATATCCCCCCCACTGCCAGGTGCCATGGTAACGAGATAATCCATGTTATTCACTTCACCTGTCAGTGGTCTTAATGTTATGGCTGATCGGTGTATGCTTGCTTTATGCATATATTTATTATTGGAAAATCAATTAACAACACAAAACAATGACAGATATTGTCCAGAAACCCTCACAGGTACTACACATTTAGCATAAACAATATGCTCCAATCATAACATGGCAAACTGCAGCCCAACAGACAACAACAGCTGTCAGTGTGTCAGTGTGCTGACTTGACTATGACTTGCCCCAAACTGCATGTGATTATCATAAAGTGGGCATGTCTGTAAAGTGGAGACTCGTGGGTACCCATAGAACCCATTTACATTCACATATCTGGAGGTCAGAGGTCAAGGGACCCCTTTGAAAATAGCCATGACAGTTTTTCTTCGATAAACTTTAGTGCAAGTCTGGAGCGTTATTTAACCTCCTTTGTGACAAGCTGGTATGACATGATTGGTACCAGTGGATTCTTTGAATTTATAGTTTCATATGATACCAGTATCTTGACTCTATCTTTAAAACTGAGCCCGCTACAACCTTCAAATCGCAAGTTGTGTTAATGCATTAAAGAAATTGTGATTTGATATGATCACAACTACTCTACATTCAGGAGAAAGACTGAATATTGAAGTAATTTGATGACGGATATTCATTATTTTTAGACTTTAATAACTGTGTTGCAAATTAGATTCATTCTGTAACTTAAATGTCTCCTTTTTTTTAAAAAGAAAATATATATATATAACAAACAGTGCAGACAATGAGGCCTCTGATTGGTCCTGTCTTTCTGTTTAATCAGTAGAGTCACCCACTGGAACTGACTGATATATTCAACTTTAATTGGTTTCCCTGCTGCTCATTTCTGGCGCCGTGATCGATGTAATCCACTGATATCCCGCTGAAATGGATGACACTGACCTTTGTAATATACTCACTAAGCGTTTCTCCATCCACTCACTCATGGTGGATGAGCTAATTTATACAATGTCCCCCAAGCTTTCTTTTATGTGACTCACTCTCTCCTCTCACCAGCCCTCACACTTCTTCTGATCTTTCATCAAACTTTGAATTAGAGGAGAGATTACCCGGCTTCACCGCGGCTTCACCTCCTGCAATCATCCTACATTCACACAGCATAGCACCCTTTAAAAAGGAATATTTTAGGTTTCTTCAGCAGAAAAAAACAAGATTGTAATAAAATACAGACAACTTTGAAGCAGCTCTCCGGGACTGATCATCTAACTTTGTACCTTCTTTTCAGATTAGACTCAAAATGACACGCAACAGTCAATAGTGTTGAATCATCTGAAGTACCAGATGTGTATGAATGAAATGTAATTTTTTTCTTCTCCAGAGTGAGACCGCTTTTATAACTATTGTAACCATAGAAATAGAAGAGGAGTAGAACAGACATTGAACGGTTTGCCGTGGTCATTTGACCAGTTAAATCCACAGCAATGTATTATGGGTAACACTTATAATAACCATCATTTATAAATGGTAAATTAATAGCTAATTAAACTTAGTTAAAAGTTATTTTACTATTAACAAACAGTGAAATGATAATTAATGATGTTTACTAATTATTAGTAATGCTATAATTTGTTGTATCAGAGCTGATAAGAGACGATAACAATTACATTCTGATTACATTAGTGAATTATAACAGTTTATTGTTGCACACATTATAACATTTTATGTACTATATTTAATATTTATTAATGATTACTAAATGATTTGTAAACTTTTAAGAAATTGTTTGTAAAACATCTATAAACATTACATAGATAGATGGACCAGAAACCAATTATTAACCATCGACAAAGTATTAATTATTCATCTAAATAATGTTTATAGACGTTTTACAAAGTATTTATTAACCATTTAACAAGGTATTATAATCATCAGTTGTAACTGTATAATAGCATCCAAATAATGTTTATAGATGTTTTACAAACAATTCTTTAAAGTTTACAAATAATATCTTAATCATGAACAAATACTGATATATATATATATATATATATATATATATATAGTTTATAAAATGTTATAATGTGTGCAACAATAAATTGTTAAAATACCATAAATTATAGCATTACTAATAATTAGTAAACATTATTAATTATCATTTCGTTGTTTGTTAACAGTAAAATAACTATTAACTAATTTTAATTAACTATCAATTTACCATTTATAAATGATGGTTATTATTAAGTGTTACCGTGTTATTTTTGGTGTTTAATGCAGACAAAAAATTTGACTTAATGATTAATATATATTAATATATAATATTATAATTAAATTTATGAAATCCAAATATGCCAAAGACCTCTATATATTCCTTAAAAATTATCTAACCCTGTAATTAACCAATCATTTTTAAAAATTTGATTATTTTTTATTTATTTATATATCTTTTTTTTATCTGTTTATCTATCATTTGTTATTTTTTTATGATTTATTCTGCTTATTTTTTTGGGTATTATCTGTGTGAATGTTTTATATCTAATGTGACTAATGATATGCCTCATTATTATTTATAAATTCATTTCATGTTTGTTAAAGCAGTTCAAAGGAGCATTATAACAAGTATGAGTATATTAAATTATATTAATAAATATATAAAAATAAAAATTATACAGTGAAAAATTAATTAAAATAAGTATAAAGTATTAAATAAGTGAGAAAATTAAATAGATAAAGATCAGAGGATGAAACTTGAACATCATAAACAAACGATGAAAAAGTCAGACTGTTTTCTTTCTATTATTTTTAGAACGATGTTTACAGTTTCAGCTCCTCTCAGATTTTTAGGAACATCCTGTGACGCACAGATGAAAAGCTCCTTTTGGGCCTTTCTGGTTCACACAGTAAAGTATTAGGTAACGTAGTAGCAGCGGCAGAGATTAGTAGTAGTTTGATTAGTATCATCTGTTTCTGCTCAGCCTCACTGTGTCTCTCCTGCAGGGACTCTCATTATTCATCCCCCTCTCTCTCTCTCCCTTCCTCTCCCGCCTCGCTCTGATCTCCTCGGATATCTTTCCAGATTTTACAGCCACACTGCAGCGTGTTTATGCAGCTCCGTGAAGTAAAACCGTCTCAGTCCAGAGCCGCTCCTGCTCCACATTTGGTTAGCAAATCCGGCTTCTGTGTTTGAGAAGCTGTTGTGTTCATATTCAGCTTCAATCTCTAATGTTTCAACAAAGACAACTCTGAGCGCTGAGCTTTTTAAAATGACAGATATCCTGTTTCATAATGTATATATATGATAGTCTACTTCTTCAGTTTCCTCCACAGGGATCATTAAAGTTTCATCTCATCTCCAAAAATAACTTGAATTAATCTTTTAATAGTGCGGCCAAAGCTGCATCTAAAGTGTTTGTGTTTATTTTACTACTTTGTCTATTTGCGTCTGTAGATTTCTACTAAATTCACCAAAAGTTACCATTAGATAATGCCTCGTTTGCATACTTAAACATACAATATCAGAAAACTTGGTAATACAAAAAATAATTGTCTTAATGTAAGCAATCAACTGGGTAAGTGTCATGTCTATCAGTTGAATGTTTTACCCTATTCACCTGTAATGTGTTGTATTGTACTTTACAATCCATATTACATTTAAAATAAATATAAAAAAATAAATGCAAAAATAAATAAATATAAAATAAATGCAAAAATAAATAAATACATTTAAAAATCTATAAAAATAAATACATGAATAAATAAAAGGGCAAATTAAACAGAAGAGCAAATAAATAAGGGGATTAATATAAAGATAAATAAATAAACAGAAATATCAATTTATGTCACATTTTATCAATTAATTAATAGCTACATTTATTTTTAATTAATTTTGCTGAATTTAATGACATTTATTTATTTATCGAATCATTTATTTCCACTCCACAGTTTTAGTGCCCAAGGTGTTGAAATGTGTCTCTCCATCCTCACTGAGTCTTCCTCCCCACCTCCTTCACTCACCTTAATCTCTCTGCGAGTCTCTCCAGGTTTGAACACCAGCGTTCCTTCGCTGTACTCGTAATCCGACCCGGCGTTGGCTGAACCGTCCTCTGTCCTGTAGTCCACATAGAAGACGTTCTCTCCCAGACCCCCTGAAGAGCAGAAAAACAGAAAAACACTGAGCATACCACACCATCGTTTCTCATTTAGATGCATCTGTGTATAAAAACGTAACACACCGTACAGTCCAGTTATATGAGGAGACTGTTCTGCATTGAGAACATTATAAAACACAGACAGATTTTTACATCCTGATAGATCTGCTTCTAAATAAATAAATAAATGAAAGTGGGGGCTTTTTGCCTTTATTGCATTTCAGAATATATGCAGAATATTGCATTGCATTCAATGCATATTTGATTCAAATCCGAGCTGCTGCGGTAAGGACTCAGCCTTTGTACATGGGACGCCCGCTCTACCAGGTGAGCTACCAGACTAACTCATTGAATGACATGTTTTCTGATCTAGGAAGCCCACAAAACAACTGATAAAGTTGTCTTATTGTACAGTTTGTGGGTTGGTAGGCACTCCAGATACACAAATGTATGAGCACAAACACTGAAAAAGTGAGTTTTCAATGATATGTCCCTTTTAAGTAAAAGACTTTGAATGCTGGACTTTTACTGTAACTTAAAGGGGAAGTGTTGTGTGTGTAAAAAAGTCACCTTTTATGGCTTCAACTTCGGATTACAGAAAAACATCTAATGAACTCAAACTTGAACAGAACAAAAGTGTAGTTCAAATTGTAGACATTAATTTGAAGAATAGAAACCAGCCTCTTCTGACTGATTTATTCTCACTACCTTGGCAGACGACAGCCAGCGTCAGAACGCCGCAGTTCTCCATGCACTGACTGTGGGCGCTTTCAAACGAGATGCGGCTGCATATCCCCATGTCTTCTTCTTCTTCCGGTGCTTCCTCGTCGGTTACGGCTGTGCGGCGAGCTTGGTCGGCCGCGTGCTTCTTCAGCACGTTACCGGCTCCGATCATCATACGAGTCGCCTTGATGGAGACAGACAAGAGGAGGCGTTAAAAGAAGTTCTCCTTCACATTTGTTGTCTTTTTTCAAAACGTTCACATCAAGAAATAGACGCAAATTTCTTAAATGTGATGTAGAGAAAGGATTCAGATCCTTTTACTTAAAGGTATAATATGTAACAGGTGGCGGTTGCTGTTTGTAAACACACATGCCACACACTTCTAGTTGGGCAGTGTTGATGGAGAGGGATCATTTCAATACATTGTTTTTTAGTTAATTCTTGCATATTATACCTTTAAGTAGAAGTACTACTACCACACTGTAAAAATACTCTGTTAAAAAGACGGTATAAGGTACTTCTCCATAGTCAGTGTATTACCTACAGTAGATGATGGTCGGCTTGCCCCCAGTTTGGAGAAACAGACAGGAGTTACCGTACGGAAGCATCTACTGTAGGTAATACACTGACTATGGAGAAGTACCTCATAGAAACCCACTTCAAAACACCTGAACTATCCCTTTAATGTACAAGAAAAAAAGTGTTACAATTGTTTAAACTTTCATTCATGCTCATGAACCATGATTAGTTTCATCATGAGCCGAGTCTGAAATGAGCTGCAGAAATCCAAGCCCTTGAACTACTTTATGTCCTTATAGGTCTGGACGACCTTGTGTGTTCACTTCAGGGACTATTTATGAATGCTGTGTGTGTGTGTGTGTGTGTGTGTGTTACCTGTATGCGGTAGAAAGCTCTGCTCTTCTGCTGGTGCAGCAGTGCGTAGTAGTTGGCCAGCTCCACCAGCTGGTCCAGCTCTTTGTCCGGATATTTCTGCTTCAGCTCCTTCAGGATACGAATCACCTGGAAGAGAGACGAGAGGACACACTCGTGATTAAAACACCTGAACCAGCATGCACGGCTGATTCTTTTTGTCTCTGTAGCTGGGAGGAAGACTGGAGGAATTTATACTTTCAACTTCCCCAATGCTTGAACTTTCCAAAGACACTTCCCTAATAGCTAATAACCTCTAATCATTTTCAACTTCTGTTGAACAGTGTCTTGGTTTCATGTGTGGGTTGAAAAAAGTGGTTCTGCAACTTTATCATCTGTTTAAAACATTTCCAAAACATTAAGATGCCAACTGGCTAAAAGAATTTAACCCTGATGCTGAGTTGATTAATTTATTATTCATATTTTTTCAAAAACTTGCAGATTGTCAATCAATAAAAAGCTCAAAGTTTTAGTTTCAGAAAGGGTAAAGATTTGAGCATTTGTTTGAGTATTTCTTGGTATGAGCTGAGAAATATGAATTAATTTCTTTCAGGACTTCTGAATGATGAGTTTTTCTCTGTGATTTGAAGCAGTGGTTCAAACTTCTCATCTCAATCACTCAGAATTAAAGCCAACAGGTGCTCCGTTAACTAAATATCAAACTTAAAATAAAAAAAATAAAAAAATTCGATAATTAGGGCTGTCAATCAATTAAAATATTTAATGTTGATTTTTTATCTGTTCAAAATGTACCTTAAAGGGTCAAGTATTTAATACTCTTATCAACATGGGAGTGGACAAAAATTCTGCCTTATGCAAATGTATGTATATATTTATCATTCGAAATCAATTAACAACACAAAACAATGATAGATATTGTCCAGAAACCCTCACAGGTACTGCATTTAACATAAAACAATATGCTCAAATCATAACATGGCAAACTGCAGCCCAACAGGCAACAACAGCTGTCAGTGTGTCAGTGTGCTGACTTGACTATGACTTGCCCCAAACTGCATGTGATTATCATAAAGTGGGCATGTCTGTAAAGGGGAGACTCGTGGGTACCCATAGAACCCATTTACATTCACATATCTTGAGGTCAGAGGTCAAGGGACCCCTTTGAACATGGACATGACAGTTTTTCCTCGCCAAAATTTAGCGCATGTTTGGAGCGTTATTTATCCTCCTTCGTGACAAGCTAGTATGACATGCTTGGTACCGATGGATTCATCAGGTGTTGTAGTTTCATATGATGCCTGAGTCTGCTATAACCTAAATATCACAAGTATGCGTTGAAGAAATTAGTGGCTATAAAACAAATTTGCGTTAAGGTGTTATTATCACGTTAACTTTGACAGCCCTAAAATAAATGCTTTATTATTATTATAAGACTGGTTTTAACATTTTGAGCAAGCGGCCAATCAAATCTGAGTAATCGTTTATGACAGCACACGGGCCAAGAAAGAACGTTGGTTTTGTCAGGTTTAGGTTTCTAAATGTAATATTAATGTCTTAAACAAATAAAAAAAAATGTAAATCAGATGATCTTGTTTTCTTTCATCAGCTTTCAGCTCTTTCATTCCGTCCTCCTCACTTTGGTGGTGTGGATGTGTCTCGTTTCTCCTCGACCTCTCTGACCCTCATTATCGTATTCTCGTCTTTGCCCGTCAAACCTCCCACATGTTCCTCTCTCTCTCTCTCTGTCATTACCTCTCCTTCTCCTCCTCAATGGTGAAACAACTAATCTCTTTTCAGCAGGCTATTAACAGGTTTAAATGTGGATAATCTTCAGTCCCTCTGCATCGGCTTGAGACGGTTAAGTGTTTTCTGTGTACACTGAACGAACTATCAAGGAACAAAGTTTACATAAGAAGTGTTGTCACAAAATACAGAACAAAGCATGCATCACTTTGGGGAATGGAAATATAAACGGGAGCCATTCATCGCAGCTGGAAACAGCCCCAACATTTTATCAGCGGTCTCCTGCAGGGAAATTATCCATTATTTTGCACTCCAAATCACGTCGTAATCACGACGGTAGAAATTGTGTTTTCTATGTTAACTGCATTTTTCACCAACACAAAAACCTGCAAAATGAGATTAGAGACTTATTACAGAGCGCAGTAATAACAGCGTCTCTCAATGCGTTTTACAGCTTATGTGTGAATTAAAAACTTTCCTTGTCATTTCACCCTCTCTGTAAACAATCTGATGTTGAATATCACACCTCTAACAGGGACATTCACAACACAGGATATTGTTTTGTGGCAACTGAAATTAAAACGCCAAAATATAAAAACATAGATTTCTAAAGCTGTTAATATTTATATCCTGTTTGTATGTCTCTCACCTCTTTGCGGCTCTCGTCCAGCTCCTTGCTGCTCTCCAAGTTCACCATGGTGCTGTTGGAGTTGGGTAGTTTTCCCCCCGCACCGATGTTATTGGTCGCAGCGCCAGCCGTGCCGTCCTGAGTTCCGCCCCCACAGTTCTCGGCGGGGACCACGGCGCCCCCTCGCGGTGGGAACTTGCCGTCTATGATCATCTCCATGCCGCCCTTGTTGGGTGTCAAGTCTCCCTCAGTCTCCACGACGATGCCGTGGCGCTTGTCGGCACGGTAGCGCTTGCCCATGTACTTGTAGAAGAGCAGGCGGCGGTCGGCGATCCAAGCCAGGACGACACACACTGGGAAGTACAGCAGGGTCACGAGGGCCTCCCACACCTGCAACACACAGATTCTCCTCATCATTAAAACATCACTTCCTCCCTTTGGGCGCACAGCTCCTGACGCTGGGCGCTTGTACAATCATAATCTAAACCACACTGAGTCCGCCTCACCTCCACGACGCCCGGCGACATGACAGACAGGATGAGGTAGAGCCAAATGTAGGCGAAGATGCTCCAGAAGGCGGTGATGAAGAACACCCTGAGGTGTTTGATCTTGCGGGTCTCGCCTTCGGGGATCGTCCACACGCAGATCGAGATGATCACAAACATGTTGAAGGCGGCGCTTCCAACGATGGTTCCTGGTCCCAACTCACCAGCCTTGAAATCATGACCGCACACCTGGAGAGAGATAAAGTGTGTGTGTGAGGTTTGTCATAGGAGACGAGGGAAGAGACAGATACATGATGAAGATGGAAGGAGCAAGAAAGAGGAGCAGGAAGACAGGGCTGGTGGCATGGAGAGTGTGTGTGTGTACCTCTATAACAGACAGCAGTATCTCCGGAGCGCTGGAGCCGAGAGCCATGAGAGTCAGATTGGACACCGTTTCGTTCCAGATTCGAACCGTCGCCACTGATGTTTCCCCGTTAGGCATGGTGATGGTCACCTCCTTCTCCTGTTGGCCCAAACACACACACACACACATACACACACACACACATATTATTTTGACTAACTGTACACATACTTGCCAACCCTTCCGATCAGTGTGTCAGTGTGCTGACTTGACTATGACTTGCCCCCAAACTGCATGTGATTATCATAAAGTGGGCATGTCTGTAAAGGGGAGACTCGTAGGTACCCATAGAACCCATTTACATTCACTGATCTTGAAGTCAGAGGTCAAGGGAACCCTGTGAAAATTGGCAACGCCAAAAATGTGCGTATGTTTGGAGCGTTATTTAACCTTACCAGTATCTTCACTCTAGCTTTAAAACTGAGTCCACTGCAACCTTAAATTCACAAGTTGCGTTAATGCGTTCAAGAAATTACTGGCGTTAAAACAAATCTGCGTTATTATCACGTTAATTCTGACAGCCCTGGTAAACACAGAGCTCTGTCTCTCGGCTTCTGGAAACAGCTGAAGGTCATTTAAACTATTAAAGAGGACAAATGGATGGAGAGGGAAATCTCTATGAATTCCCGTTCAGGGAACCGATCAGGCAGTAAAGAGACAAGAGATATGATGATGCAAACACACTAAACTTGAGCACAACAAGCACTAATGAGTGATTAAACATGCATGCGCTGCCTTATAAAAGGATTAATGCAAAGTAAGTCTATTTTTAGTTATTTGTTGCACAGTCAGCATGCTTTCTGTCCATTTGCAAACAATGTGAATCGACTGCCGCTGATTAATGGAGAGCTGATGGGGCAACACGGCTGATTTAATGCACCATTATCTCCGTAACAAAAAGATTCCTGGTACCCTACGAGACCTGCCGACTTTACTGTCTTTCAAAGGCCTGCCGCCGTGAGCTCTATGGGTACCCACGAGTCTCCCCTTTACAGGCATGCCCACTTTATGATAATCACATGCAGTATAAATGTGTTATTTTCTCCTATTCTAAAATGGTGTATCTGAATATTTCTGGGCTGCACGGTGGTGCAGTGGTTAGCACTGGCGCCTCACTGGCGCCTCACAGCTAGAGGGTTGCAGGTTCGAATCCGGCTTGGGACCCTTCTGTGTGGAGTTTGCATGTTCTCCCCGTGTGAGCGTGGGTTTTCTCCGGGTACTCCGGTTTCCTCCCACAGTCCAAAGACATGCAGGTTAGGTTAATTGTGGACTCTAAAATTGCCCGTAGGTGTGAATGTGAGCGTGAATGGTTGTCTGTCTCTATGTGTCAGCCCTGCGATGGACTGGCGACCTGTCCAGGGTGTACCCTGCCTTCGCCCAATGTCGGCTGGGATCGGCTCCAGCCCCCCCGCGACCCCTAACGGGATAAGCGGTTGCAGATGGATGGATGGATGAATATTTCTGCATACTGGGGTCCCTAAACAGTCTTTGAATTACATAAATTGGGTATCGCTGTAAAGCTGAGACTCTTGTGGATCCAATGAGCCCAACTGTATTCGTGTGTGATGATGTTAGTCCCCATAGGAGACATTTCATTGTAGTGAGACCATTTTTTTTAAACTTGACCTCACTGTATAAAATGACCTGTGGTGACCTCTAGGATAATCACAGCCTCATGAAACTTTACAGCCACAAACTAGAGACCTAGAGCATTCAGAGGATGGATGGCATTCCTAGCTAGATTGACAATAAGGACGTTTCTGAGCAGTTTACACAACAGAAGTGCTCGCCATCCAATCGGCGAAAAATACAATTCTTGCAGAAATCTCTAAATGTCAAAAGTTTTTGAAACCAAATCACAGCATGGCTTTTCCTATGGTGTTCCTCAAGGTCAAGGTGTCTTAATGTGGTATTTTGGAGGATTATTGATCATTTTATCAATTCTCGAGTGGTAAAATGTGGTTAAATTTAGCACCAAATCTGTGGAACAAATGATATCAACCCAAAAAATACCGCAACAACTTATAAGACATAATAGAGCATGGAGATGACCATCATATACTTCCATCATAATGTTCTAAACCCTTATACACATTGACAATTCATTTTGATTACTTAATTTATTTCTATTTCTGATTTATGACTAGAACAACTTGACACACAGTGCTGAGCTGCATCTCAAATCTTCAGGTTCCCAGCATTCAGATGATGTACACCACTTCTATGTGTACTGTTGACCTGCTATCTCCCCCTAAAGACCCCCTGTACCCCCCTAAAAAAGATAAAAACGGCTCTATATGGGTCTCAGAGGGTTAATAAATGAAGTGTTATGAGTCACCTTGAGGTTCTTTCATACAGTGCTAATACTTTCAGTAAATGTTGTGTTGATGGCAGCTGCTTCCTGAATCTGTAAGAATTTCTTTTGTTCACAGGATATTTTGAGGACCAAACTATTCATTGAGAAATGAATCAAAATATGAATGGATAATTAAAATAATCCATCGTAAATTGCAGCCTTGGATCTGGATGCATGAAAGCTTTTTTTTTTTTTATTTCACATCATCAAAAGAATTTCCATCTAAAGTTAAGGATATTTAACATATTTATTCAGTTTTAGTCACAGGAGTGACAGAAGTCCTCGTTTTGTTTTGACAAGCTGCAGGTTAATGAACTCAGAAGTTGCTCACATGATTAATGCATTCATTCCAGCTACTTCCTGCTTCACTACGCCACCCACGTATTCCTCCATTCACTCGCTCTCACCTGTGACGTGATGACCTCTATGGACGCCATGAAGCGGTCTGCGACGATGGACACTCCCAGGAACATGTACATGAGTGACACAAAGTAGACCACAGCTCTGGCCACCTGGTCGGCGAGCCCGGGCCGGTTGGGCTGCCAGACGGGCAGAATGATGCCGGGCCGGCACACCGTCGGCTCATTGCACTTGTCTCTCACGGCGGGTCCGGAGCCGTTACCGTAAGACATGGAAGGTGGGAAGGAGGAGGGGAACATGGAGGGCGAGACGGCTCGGGACTCGGGGTCGCTGCTGGGGTCGCTGCGCTGGGACTCCGCCTGGCAGGGAGGCAGCGGGAGGAGGAAGAGGAGGAAGAGGAAGAGGAAGGGGGCGGGAGACGCCAAGAAAGACATGGCGGCGGCGTGCGGTTCCCACAAGAAGCGGGAGGAAAGGGTTGAGACAGAGGATGACGGGATGAGGCTGAGGAAGAGGGAGGTGGGAGGGGGAGACGCTGCGAAGAGCTGGAGGTGGTACGACTAGCTCACCTACAGGGAGAGACAACGAGAAGAGAAAGAGCAGATCAGTGAAAAGACCTTTAACATCCTGACGACTTAAATACAGCACACACTAACAGATTCATCAACAACAAGAGTCTCGACTAAAAAAACCCAGAAATCTCACAAAATCTTTCGTGATCAAACGTGACTTTAGTGTAAACAGACATGGCGGACGACGGGCAGGAAGAATTAGCGATGTTAGTTTTTGCTCTAGGATGGATGGATGAAGTCATGGAGACAAATCAACAAGTTGGTCCTCCATTTCTGAGCTCCATCTCACTACTACTTTATGCTTCACGTTTTGCATTAGCTCGTGCATTAGCCACGACAGCCATGACGGCGGTCCTTCCTTCTTCAGTCAGTGTGGTTCTCTATTGGCTATCGTTCTGTCCCACGTGACTGCGTCATCGGCTGTCCTCAGGGTTCCTCACACACAGCAGGAGATCCGTTCGTAAATATTGAACATGTTTGATATTTACGATTTGAGATCGGTGCGGCCGGGATGAACTTCTGAGCCGATCGGGGGATTTAAAAAACACTCTTAACATACCTCACACCACTGGAACATCTGGAAAGATAATCTTTAGAACCATCAAACAATCGGGGCTTTGCTGATGATTATCAGGAGGGGGAATCAAAAATCAAAAATCTGCTTGATTCTCGTGCAGTGTGTACTCGGCATAACTAGCCAGCCAGCTGTCTTAGGGAGCAGCGTTCATTATCTTCTCCGTGAGCTGCGACCACAATTTACGGCCCCACTGATGTGTGCCGTCACCATAACAACCAACAACAACCACCATTTTTTCTTTTGAACTAGTCAAATGACCAGTTCAATGTCCGTTCTACTCTTATTCTATTTCTACGGTTTCAACTGAAGCTGTTTCATTCCTTTTTTTCATGAACACATTGAGACAAGATGAAAAAGGAGAGACTGAAGGGAAACTGGACTTCCTGCTGAGTTTTAAGTCACAGCTGTCGCCGGCGCGGAGGCGTGAAAATATTGCACTATGAATTGAACGGCTTCAGTGTATCCACTTGTTTGCACATCAATGAACGTCAACTCTCTTTTTGCTTTTCAATTTCAAATCCTTTCCAAAAGGTGTTTACCAGAAAGAGTCCTGACTCATCTATCGACATAACCTTCATTCATATGACGCCCGCGCCGCTCATCCGAGGGCGGAGAGGCTCCACAAGTCCTTCAACATCAAGTAAGAACTCAAGTGGGTGCATTCAAATTTCAACTTGAAAAGCGTGATTCATAGCAGATGACGTGTTTCGGCTGAGACCTTGGCTCGCTCTAACGAAGACGGTGAGTCACCTGTACCGCGATGAAGGCCACAAACCAAAACACGTTGATCTGACAATAAAGTAGTTCTTTATACCGATCAGCCACAACATTATGACCACTGACAGGTGAAGTGAATAACATGGATTATCTCGTTACCATGGCACCTGGCAGTGGGGGGGATATATTAGACAGCAAGTGAACATTATGAACTTTGTGTTGGAAGCAGAAAAAATGGGCCAGCGTAAGGATGTGAGAGACTTTGACAAGGTCCGAATAGTGATGGCTCAAACTGCTGAAAAAGTTAATGCTGGTTCCGATAAAAAACAGAACACACAGTGCATCGCAGTTTGTTGCGTATGGGGCTGCGTAGCCGCAGACTGGTCAGGGTGCACCATGCTGACCCGTGTCCACCGCCAAAAGCGCCTACAATGGGCACGTGAGCATCAGAACTGGACCACGGAGCAATGGAAGAAGGTGGCCCGGTCTGATGAATCACATTTTCTTTTACAACATGTGGATGGCAAGAAATTTTCCAGATCTCAATCCGATCGAGCATCTGTGGGATGTGCTGCACAAACAAGTCCGATCCTTGGAGGCCCCACCTCGCAACTTACAGGACTTAAAGGATCTGCTACTGACGGCTTGGTGCTAGATACCACAGCAGACCTTCAGAGGTTTAGTGGAGTCCATGCCTCCACGGGTCAGGGCTGTTTTGGTGCCAAAAGGGGACCTACTCAATATTAGACAGGTGGTCATAATGTTATGGCTGATCGGGGTATACTACAAGTGTTGCCTCAGACTGTCTCCTTCTCCATGCACCTTGGAAGTGGAAAACCAGACATTACAAAAGAGGCGGTGGAGAAGGAAAGAAAGGCAGGGCAAGAAAGATCGACGGGAGAAGGAGATGAAGAGCAAGGAGGAAAGGAAATGAGGAGGAAGAACAGAAATTCAAAGATGTTTAGATGATGATTGATTATTTGAGGAAGAGACAAATTGAAATCGAGGGAAGGGAGACAAAGAAACAACAAAGAGGGACGGAGGGTAGATAAAGACAAGAGAGGATTAGAAATGAAGGTATCGGTAGGTGTGACAGAGTTATTTTAGCTCAGCTCCGGGTAGGCGCTTTTCTGCAACATGTTCTTTAATCCAGGGCAGTTTTCTTTTACAATAAAAGTGACCTTTATCTTTACCTTGGGGAATGAGGAGGGAGAGAGATGAAGAAAAAGAAAAGAGTGGGAGAGAGAAACCTGGAGTGAAGGTCAGAACAAGAGAGAAAGATAAAGGAACAAGATGCACGAAGAGAAAAATGGGATGGAAAAGAAGGCAGAAAGAGACGGGGGGAGGGAGAAATAAAAAGAAAGAAAGAAAGAAGAAGAAGAGAGAGGTAGAAAGGATGGGAAGAACATGGCGGCGAGGGTCATAGTTAGAGAAAAGGTAGATGAAACAGAGAGGAGTGAGTGGACGAGTTGCCATCACAAGGTTTATGTGTGTTTGTTGATGTTGTTCTCTGCGTGTGGGACTATTCACCAAATGATTGTTCTGCATACACAGGCAACATTTATACGTTTCCACATGGACAGTTGCAATCAGACATAAAAATGGCAAAGTGCACTGAGCTGCAAAAACTTTACGGGCGTGTTTGTGCTGTAATATCCTGAGCAGATAGCGGCCTGACTGTGTGTGTGTGTGTGTGTGTGTATGTGTGTGTGTGTGTGTGTGTGTGTGTGTGTGTGTGTGTGTGTATGCAAGGTAGTGTCTGCCAACTGGTGAGATTTAAACCTCAGCGTGAAACCGAAGGATGGACAGATGGACTGAAGCCTGTTTCCTACGGTGTGTTAATCTTCTACCTCTCTCTTCCTGTCACGCTCCAGCCGTCCATTTGCCAACACCTTCTGTTTTAAAACACACCTCAGCTAATCTCAGTTTATCATCACATCAAAAAGATTCACTCTGTTGCCTTTTCTTTCTCTACTCCCTCTGTTTCTGGAGTCAGCGTCCTGTTGCTCGCGCTTGTGCTCGCTCTACATAGACATGAACGAGCATCGCTCAAAACAGTGAGGCGACACACGTCAGCTAAAACCACAATATCACTCTATATTTCAGCTGCTTGGCAGTAATGTTAGCTGACCAGACGAAGGTCTCTCCATGAATCAATGCTGATCCTAGTGTTGGCTTTTCCTGCTTCAGCCTCCCGACCACGGCTGGAGGGAACAGGGGAGACACCGGAGTTTTGGTCGGAGACGATAACGTTTCTCGCTGCGGAGCCCCGTCACTTCACAAGACACGGGAAACCTCTGTTGGTCTGGAGGAGCTGCAGCATTTATTTCTGCACAAACATCCACTAGATATTCTCAGAGCTAAACTAACTCTTCTGCAGTGTGTAGTGAGCGCGCATGCACGTGAGAGTTGAGCGAAAGAGTGTGAACGAGCGCGATGTGTGAGTGAAGGCAGGCAGAGGAGCAGAGTACAGCAGAGACTCCGGTCCTGGAGACCAAAGCTACGGTCTCCCCCTTGTCCTCCGACCGCGGCCAACACTGTTTAACAGACGGGCTTCACTAGATAGAACTTTGAGGTTTTGGTGCTTCCGTGTAGTTTGTGTTGGAGTCTGAGTCTGAACAGCGTAGCCACACGCGAGTGCGCACATGCGAGCGCGCATGGGACACCGACCCGGATTGATTTATATGTGTAAGAAGTTACAAACAGTCCCTTTAATCTTTGCTTTCACCTCTACCAGTAACCAGTAACCATTATGTGAGAACAAGACAGACATATTTGTCTCATCAACATGTAAACTCAGAACTGACTGTATTATAACAGTTCCAGTTCACACAATAAACAAACCAAGGTCAGCCTCTTCAAACGCTGATAAACCCGACCACACCAGCAGAGACGGTAAACATGACACGTTTGATATTTAGATTCTGTGCAGCTTCAGTTTGGATTTGTGTAACTAGACGACATGTTTATTCTCCATATTTGCTTCTCTGTATCTCCTGTGAGCCAACAGGACACAACAGAACAGTTCTGTCAACAAACAGAAAGGTCTGTTTGATGATGAGCAGCTCCAGGCTCCTGTTGGCCTGTTGTTCTGTCTCCTATTACAGGTACACTCCAACTATCAGCTCAGATGTTTAAGTAAAACAGACAGATGAGAATCAGGGTGATACAACCCGCATCATGATACAGGGGCTTTGATTCAATACATCGCAATTGGGGCTGTCAAAGTTAACGCGCAACGCGTTTTAACGCCACCAATTTCTTTAACGCAACTAGCGATTTTTTGGTTGTAGCGCGCTCAGTTTTAAAGCTAGAGTGAAGATATTGGTATCATATGAAACTAGAGAACCTAAAGAATCCATCGGTACCAACCTCATACTAGCCTGTTGCAAAGGAGGTTAAATAACGCTCCAAACTTACGCTACATTTCAAACACTGACAGCTGTTGTTGCCTGTTGGGCTGCAGTTTGCCATGTTATGATTTCAACATATTTTTTATGCTAAATGCAGTACCTGTGAACCCGTTTCAAGGTGTAAACAGCAACTTGAAGACACTCATCACTGCTGAGGTTCTTTCAGCACTAACAGATATTCAATCTGTTATAAACACTGACAACCTCCGACATTAGGTTTTAATTATTTGACGTCTCGGGTGATGATAAGATGATTTTAAATGTGTTTAGTTACATGTAGGTGTTTCATTAATTTCATCTCCTGTTGAGCGATCTGTTTCATTTCTCTTGTTGCGAGTCTCAGTGGAGCTGGGAACATGTCCAGATTAAAAAGGGAAACAAAGTGGAGATGAGAGAGAAAACTAATGGACTCCGCTGTGATTCTCACATTCACCGGCAGAACTGGATCACATTTAGTTTGTTTTTGATTAACTCACTTTGATTACGACCGCCGCCGCATTTACTCCCTTTTTAAAACAACGCAATTTGAAAGAAGTTATCAATTTAACGGATGTGTTGGCAGAGACGCATACGATGAGAGTAACATCATCAAACAAGAGTCAACTAATCAAAAGGACGCAGGCATCTGTCATTTTCATGAGTCTCTGGGTTTTTCTCCAAACAGCAGTTAGGAAAGAAATGTTGTTAAAGCAGTCGGAGTGACGGATGAAGGTAGAGTTTTTTATTCATTGGATTGAATATTGGCATCAAATTGGTTCAGATTTCTGCCTTAAATACTGAAACACCCAAACGCAGCATTTTGTCCGGATTAAAGGTAGAGGTGAATCACCAAATCTGAATCCGGATCGGAAATCTTTGGATCTGCTTGGAAATACCCAATTTTCAGAACCACCATACATCAGACAGGCAATACGTCATCCAGAGTAGGCTCTCATGACCCCTTGGGGGAAAACAATCCAGAGTCCCTCGTAGACGGGTACAGAGTAAACAGAAGAAGCTGAAACATGGCTCCAAACTTCTACTTTAAACAAACCGGTTGTAATGATATGCTGAAGAGTTGCTGTGTGTTATGGCTCCAAGCTATAGACCAGACCAGCATGGCGTCATGGCTCCAAGCTATAGACCAGACCAGCATGGCTTTATGACTCCAAGCTTTGATGGAGAAATGAAAGGAGAGGTGGAAGGGTTGACATAGGGGTGAAAGGAGGGATTGGAGGTGTAGAAGGAGTGATGGAGGGATAGATGGAGTCGAAGAAAGAAGGATACAAGGTTGGATGGAGGGGTAGACAGGAGGTTAAGAGGGAGATAGGAGGGATGAAGGGTTGATTAAAGAGGAGTAATAGGAGGGATTAAACAAGTAAAGGAGAGAGCAGTTGGGTATTGATGGAAAGGAATGGGAGGAATAGAAGAAGAAGGCATGACTGGAATAAGTGTTCAAAGAGAAGGAAGGACGGAAGGAAGGAAATGCTACAAGGAGTGTTGACGGATGGAGGAGCAAAGCGAGGGGGTAATAAATCATAAATAAGAGGAGGGATGGGGAGTGGAGGAAGGGAGGAGAGGATATAAAAAGGAGGGGATAGCAGGAACGATGTGGACCGAGGTCCTAAAACATGTTTGTGGTCGCCAGTCAGGGTACAGGCGCAGCGGGTTGCCATGGCGACCGGGGGGGCAATGTTGGGTGGGGTAATCAATCACCAGAGGTGAGGTGGGAGAGAGAGAGAGAGAGAGAGAGAGAGAGAGAGTGAGAGAGAGAGAGAGAGAGAGAGAGTAGACATACTATACCCTCTAATCTCTCCCTACTGACGACACACACACAAAAAAGATTTATTACCAGAAACAGTGAATGATTTTACAGGTTCTTAAAACAAATATGATTAAAAAGTTATTTTATAAAACCGTCACTATAAACAGGGGAACAGGAAGCAGCGCGGATGGTTGTTCAGTTGCAGAAAATACTACATAGGAGAACAGCAACAGAGACTTCTTAGCTTGGACCGACAACGAGGTGGAGCTGTTTACTGAAAGTAACACACGACTTTAAGGCGTTCAACGCAGCGCCAAACACAACAGATGTTGTTGGTTTTCTTCCAGAAGAGGTTGACGTGATAAAGGCGTGACGAATCAGGGAAGGACACGTCACGACTGATAAGACCCGATCAAGAAGCGAATGTCGGCGTCTGTGTTTTCGTTTTCAAAGGTCTCCGTTTCTGTCTTTCCAGACTAAAACCTAACCCCTGACGTAGTGTGGAGGCTGGGAATTAACGCAGCAAAAGTTGTGCGTTTTAAAACGATACTGTATTAGTGTGGATGTAGTTTCATTCACCTCCATAGTAGCTGGTCAAAGGAACAAAACTCACAGACATATCTCAAAACAAATAAAACCAAAGCTATCTGATTCCACGAGAGGGAAGTGGACATGTTTTTTTTTAACATACTGTTTAAGTTAAACCAAAGAACGTATATAAATAAGAAGTGAAAGTCAATTGTTCGTCTTCCAACATCAGCGCCCAGCAGCAGAGCTACGCTTCCGCCATTTTGGACCGAAAGCGTCTACCGGACGCCAGTAAAACATCCGCCTACAAAGAGCCGTGCAAAAGTAAAACTGCATTATATCTCTACAGAAATGTTCAACAATAAAAATATTATAAATATGCATACTATTATAACTATTTAAGTTTAAGTGAGCGATGGACATAAATAGAAGTTAGAAAAATCCAGCACACAGATTTCTTAATCTTTTCCATGTCAAGGATCCAAAATGTCCAACAGACCACAGACCATGGATGTAGAAGAGGTTGTGTCCTGCGTGTTAGTAAATAACCTACAACTCCATTAAATTCTGTTTATATCATACTACCAACTCTACTAGCTACTGGCCGATAGCCGGTTGTTTGGGAACAGAGACGTTAATACATCCACCACGGTACAGGCTGACAGCATACAGCCCATGGGTGTATTAGAAGATAATAAAAGTGATGAATTACAGCCATTATATCCATTATTACAGCCGTATGCAGCTAGCAGGAAGCTGGCAGAACCAGATATGTCATATGAGCGTGCAGGGCGGTGCGGTCCCGTGGGTCTGATGCATGTTCATTATGACGAGGAAAATAAATCTGGACTCGGCTGTTAGGTAATTTTACAACTTTTAGGACATAATGATTTAAATGAGGAATATTTAAGTGTTCATACTGGGAAGTTGATTTACAGACGTCTCTTTATACATTCATGGCCATGGACTCATTGGCGTTTACAGTCCAAAATGGCAGCAGCGCCATCAAGCAGCTGTTGCGTTTCGTCTCTTTGCTTCTCGACTCTTTAGTTAAACGTTCCAGAGAGACCCAACTGATCCCCTTTCTTTGCTTGTATCATGAAATAGAGAGTGATTGAAGGAGCGATCGTACTGTAGATTAGCGGTCTGCTTGTGCAATATTACATCACACTCTTTAGTCATGCTTACACACCAACATGCTCTTCTGTTTCTACTGTTTTCTCCTCCCTCTGTTATCTCTGTTGTCGCTGCCGCCTCCCTCGTTCCCTCCGCTATCTCTGATCTCTCCTCTCCCATCATGCATGTTACAGTAAGTGCCTTCATTAGCCTCTGACTCTAATCCTGCGCTCATCAAACAGCCATTAAACAAAGACTGCTGATGCTGATCGGTCTGCTCCTATTAATCCCTTTTGGTGGTGACCTGGCTGAAAGGTGAATCTGAAGCTGTTACTGTGTGTTCTGTAGCACCGATGGGAGCTCTGAGGACATTTGGCTGTCTCTTTATGTGCCATAGCTAAAAGACATGCTTCTTCTATGCACATGCACACACACACACACACACACACACACACACACACACACACACACACACGCACACGCACTGTGGGACTAAGCTGTGGGCTCTGCTATGTGTCGGCCCGAGGCGACCTGGTGTAGCTGGCACTCGATATCACAGGCTGACAGATTGACCGTCTGGCTGCACAACTAGAGGCTGATTGTCGCAGTGTTCACCTGCCGAGTATCAACGCAGAGCACCAGAAACATGAGAGAGAAGTGGACACGTCGAGGCAGCGAGAGGATCAAACAGCTTCCAGAGCACACTGTAGCTACTGGGGCTGCTCCACATGAGGGAAATAAATATGCGATAACACTGAATATCGTGATAACAATAAGGGCTGTGAAAAAAAATAATCGATTCACCTACAGTATGTATCGCAATTGTTTTTGAACGACTTTGAAATCATTTTTTTAATGCCAGAATCAATATACAGTATTTGCTTTATTTGAGTCTATGTGGAGGTAGAAGGAAGTTACCGCTTATATTGTTGTAGTCTGAGTAACGTGACGTCATATCCGTTCCGTATCCGTCAACCAAAACAAACCGCAGTGAACCGAAACGAGAAAGTAGAAACCAGTGGAGGATCTGCGTGGATACGACCTGCACCCTCACAAACACTACACATCCAGTAAAGCATGGAAACACTTTGGGTTTCACACATTGCAGGAAAAGCAGAGCTAGACATCACGGCTAAAGCTGCACGCTAACTCTGTCAGGGACAGGAAACTATTTTATCGCGGTAACGTGCGGTCGTGCCGGCCGTCGCTCTGATCTCCGTGGTCAAATGGGCCGACGCTACGACTATAGAGCACCCATATACTGACATTTATGTTAAATGCATTCAAACGGCCCCGATGGAGCTGACCATGGATGTATAAAGAGAACGGAGCTGACGGGAGAGCTAGAGACCACCTTGGAGAAGTTAGAGGAAATAGACATGTGTGACTACGTCCGGTTTTCAAAATAAGGTGTAAACAAAGGGAACTGTATATACAAAATACATTTATAGAAATAAAATGTATGGATTATATTCACCAGAAGTATAAAACATTACATCTCCATTATAAATGAAAAAGAAAATACCACTAATTTGTGAGGGGAATGTCTTTATTCTTTGATTTTTTGTTTGCTGGAAAAGATGTAATAAATAACTGAATGACTGATATATTTGACTTCAGGACATCTCTGACTACATAGATGCTGAAAATCAAACATTTTTACTGTATTAATTTAGATATTTTCCAAAGTAAAAGTCCCTGGAAGTGTATGATTCAATTTTTCCCATGGTCTAGTGTTAAAAAACAAAAATACAAAAATCGCAATAAATCGTAATATCGAATCGGCACCCGAGTATCGTGCCAGAGAAAAGTAAAGCATTTTATGACACATGACGACATTAAAGCAAGAATGAACCTGAAAACGAATCCAACATTAAATAAATAGATATCAGGATACATTGATCCTCTACTGCTGAATCACAGTCTAGAGGCTGCTCAGTCATGGTCACCCCTCTCCGTTCCTCCATTCTCCAAAATCAATGTTTATATCAATAAGTAATTTGCGCTGAAACCGGCAGGGCAGGCTGAGGATTTCATTACGGCCACACCGGTTTCCACAGCAACAAACACACTAACTCAGTTTTCAGAGGAAAATGCATTTAGACTTGACGACACGCTGAGACCTTCTCGCTTTGTGAGAAACCCAGAGGGAGGGTTTTACACACAAGACGCTGACAAAACTAAATAAAAACTCTTTAAGGGGGTGACCCGATAGCCGCACAGATGTCTTGAGCAGCAGGTCACTGGTTTGAATCCTGGCTGGCAGGACGCCCGGACCATTTGCTGCATTCCCATCATTGCCCTACTCTCTATCCCCACATTTCCTCTCTCTCTCCACTATCTCTATCAACTAAAGGCAACAAATGCCCCAGAAATGAATCTATCTCTTGTACGCCTCCGCCAACCAGTCGAGTTGCAGTTTACATCCATGTCTGTCCAAAATGTCAAAACTTCATCATTTTATCTTGTTTCGGCCCGGCCAGACCGCCCGCACGAACAGTGCGTGGCGGCTGCGTGGCGGCTGCGTGGCGGCTGCGTGATTCATGTGTCGGGTGTTCACACCAGCTACGTTTCAGCTGCTGCTGCTGTCAGCCCTTTCTTTCTAAATAGAGTTTGCCTTTCATAATGGCCACTTTCATAATGGCCATTTCGAAACATGTGGTAATTTGTAAATAATAGTAATAATCCACAATTAAAACCCTGTACTATATTTATTCATGGAGCTCTGCAACTCACTGCATGTTCTACAGCACTGTCCGGCACATATTTCAGAATAAAATGAAGGAATTCTGTCCACAGAAAAAACCCACTTGAGGGCTTTTATTTTGAAATGGAAGCAGGAAGTGTTGATTTAAAAATAAATCTTTACTTTTTTTCACGTCCGTGACATATTATACAGATCTAGACATTGAAACTGTAGTAATGTCGCTGGTATGATGTTAATATACAGTCAGTAGATCACCTTCACTGTCTGTTGCTGCTGTGAACTGCGTGCGGCTCACGTCAAAAATAGGCGAGACCTTGAATCTCTAGAAGAGACGCAGCAGTGTGGCTGCTCTAACCTGTTAACACGGACGCCGAAATAAAAAACAACAGGTAACGCAGCCGCCACGCGCTCCTGATGTTCCTGGTGTGGCCCAGGCTTTGGACATTAGACAGTAGAGCTGTCACAATAACCGCAATATTGACAAGCCAACTGCAGGGGATGGCGAGCAACCACCACAACCGCTGATGTTCACGTTTTTTCTTTTTTGAATTCTTTGCAATGGGAGCGTCACATTTTTACCCTTTGCTACAAACAGCAGAAGCGTGACGAGATGCTGAGCGTCTATTCTGTGCGGTGGGTTTTGTTGCAGCTCAACATCATTAATCATGGATGTTTTGGTGGATGAAGAATCACCGGGTCAGCCTCTCTGAACATACGTTTGTGCTGGCGTCTAAGGAATACGGTTCAGGTCAGGTAAGATTTAAACAAGCGTACAGCTACTGTATGTGTGCTCCTACTGATCCCTAAGGGGGTAATTATCTTTCTCTGTGTGTCACCCTCCATGGTGACAGGTCAGAGGTCAGCCTCCGAACCGGCTCTGGAGCCCTGAGGGGAATCTAGCATCTTATTTCCGGCTGCTGGCTGCTTGCTGTCACGGAGGTTTGAACTTGGGCGCTGCAGCAGACGGGCATCAGCTGGAAATGCCAACAAGCTGTTTGCAAATAAACAGAGCATAAAAATCCCACCGGCAATCATGCACAAAGATTCACAATCCATCACGTCCACCAGATTTCAGCGTCCTCATCTGTCAACAGCAACAAGTCCTGATAACACAATGTGTTACATATTTTGTTGCATTATCCAAAATATTTCCAAAACGTTACAAACAAACAGAAACCCGTCATTTTAATCAAGGTCTGTTTCATTTGGTTACCGTCATATCCCCTTTGTGCATGCGTCAGAGTTGTTGTCATGAATTGACTTTTTATCCAGTTTCAAGCCACATTTTTATGATAAATCTTGGTTGTTTTAACTATTTTAACTTGATGATGGATGAGCAAATGTTAGCGGTCGTCTTTTATAATGTGTCTCGATTCTTTTAATGTTATATGTTTTATGTAAAGCGTTTTGATTTGCCTTGTTGGTGAAATGTGCCGTATAAATAAACTTGCCTTGACTAAACGGTGGGTTCAAACCTGCTGGCCGGCTTGGGCCCTTGAGTTGGTTTGTGTCAGCGCTGGGGTGTGTTTTTTATCTGTTCAAAATGTACCTTAAAGGGAGATTAGTCAAGTATTTAATACTCTTATCAACATGGGAATGGGCAAATATGCTGCTTTATGCAAATGTATGTATATATTTAGTATTAGAAACCAATTAACACAAAACAATGACAGATATTGTCCAGAAACCCTCACAGGTACTGCATTTAGCATTAAACTATATGCTCAAATCATAACATGGCAAACAACAGCTGTCAGTGTGTCAGTGTGCTGACTTGACTATGACTTGCCCCAAACTGCATGTGATGATCATAAAGTGGGCATGTCTGTAAAGGGGAGATGTTGGACTTTTAACCTCCTTCGCGGCAAGCTAGTATGTCATGGTTGGTACCAGCCATTGCGTGAACGCGTTATTATCGTGTTAACTTTGACAGCCCTAGTGGATACCTAAATGATATGCACATTTGCTCTTTGGAAACATAAAAAGAGTAAAGTGAGATAAAAGGTTTCATAAGAGAAACGCAGCTTGATTAAAACCTCGTTCTACGACAAACAGGATCCAAAATGAAATCTATAGCAACTCAATCTGAATGAAGATGAAATATCACACTACAGAGAGAGAACAGTCATTATTCACACCACCAGAGGAGGTTTATTTGTCGGAAAAACATTATTTCAAGCTTTTCGATAAATGGCCGATGCTGCTATTGGCCTGCAGGGTTGAAAGCTGAATGCTGCAAAGCATTTGGCAAAGACTCAAAGAGCCGTGACTCGAGGACTCTGAGGTAGCAATCCTTTGAAAGTGTGGCAGCGACACATTTCTGGAGAGAGGATTTTCTGTCTCTGGTGCCTTTCTCAACCTATTCCTGTCCTCTCTCTCTCTCTGTCTCTCTCTCTCTCTCTCTCACTAACACAAAGCTTTCCAACTGTGCCAACTGGCTAAACTGTGCCAGTGGAATTGTCCTTCTGCTGACAGGAGGTCATTTTACTGTCAGCCAAAAAGTCCCCATCCAAACTTATTAAATAGTACTTTGTGAGTGCAGGATGAAAAGACTCTTCATCCCTCCCTTTTCCTCGCTCTCATTCGCAGCATCTTGTTTTGTGAAGGACTATTTGTTCGATCTCTTAGCCGCTGCCAAAACATCAGGCGGTCCAGATGAAAAGTGTTTGAGGCTCGAGGGCTTTAATCTACAGATCAGAGGCAGCCCACCACTCGGCCTAATGAGATCAGGATGTGGCTCGCTCGGTTGGGTTCAACCTTTATTTGTCTGAGAAGCGGTGATGTGCGGATTGTAGTTATAATCTGCGGATCGGAGGGGCCAGGGGTCATAAACATTTCTTATTAATAGCGGACGGGTTGCGGTGGGTGAAATAATGAAAGAAGAACGAAAACACAACGATTCTTAGTTTCAGGTGATTATACACTAATGCTCTAAAACAACATCTAATGCTAAAACACAGTTATGAATATTATATTTCTGCTAATAGAACCCCTGAAATGTAACACACTGTTCCTTTAAGATGCTGAAGCTAAAGAGTTAGTTAGAGTTTGTTACTTTATTTTAAAGAAGAGCTTCCTACAACCAATACTTGAACTAGGGATGCACCGATACCGATACCAGTATCGGATCCGATACTGTGCTCATGTACTCGTACTCATACTCGCAAAACGGCTCCGATACAACGGCACCGATACCACTTTAAGGTGGTGTGTCCCACCCCGCTGGGATCCCACCTCAACCACCACACATCGATCCTCACTTTCATTGCGCCACAGGGTTTTGTTTGCACCCTATGACTCGCGCCTGCGTTGGACTCCTTGGTCCGTGTTTCAAGACGGGTCGGGTGGGTTGACGACATTGCCGCAGACCCTTGGCACCTTTTACGTGGGCCGAGCCCCGATCTGGCGGCACGACTCGGTTGGGGCGCATTGAGGACAGTCCTCCCCGTTCGACTGTTGCACCGGGAGCAGGGGGCCGTCCCCGGCGGGGAGAGAGGGCGCAGTGAGCCCTTTGTCCACGGTGCAGTGAGGTCCGGGCAGGGAGCGCTGTAAAGCTGCGGTCGCGAGCCACCTTCGCTCCGAGCCTTTCCAAGCCGACCTAGAGCCGGTTGCGGCGCCCCGCCTCGTATGCGGGACTCCCCAGCCTGCCGTGTGTCGCTCACACCCTCCAGCTGGCTGTTAACGAGGGTCTTTTGACACAGAGAAGTACTCGTATCGGTACTCGGTATCGGCGAGTACCCAAATGTAAGTACTTGTACTCGGTCTGAAAAAAGTGGTATCGCTGCATCCCTAACTTGAACCAGAACTTCATTATTTCCTGTTATTACAGATCACCTTTAGACTTCACAAATTCCTTTATGACACTGGAAATAAATGTGGGTATGAAAGCAGCATCTATTTTCCTCTCTCAGCCCACATCCTCCCTCGGCGGCCACTTTCTCATCCCACATATCAAGTTAAAGGAGATTTGATGAGTGGCCGCCCTTCATCAGACACCTCTGATATCAGCTGCAGCCAGCTGGCGGAGGAGTGATAAGCTCTCACTGCTGTAAATTCTGATGACACTAATTTCTGGGAGGGAATGATTAAGTGTTTCCCAAAGGGGACGATGACGACACCCAGCTGTCAGAGCCGTTAATGCATGATTCAGCCTTCGTACGGGAAGGGAACAAAACAACCCTGCATGCACCTGTGTGTTCAGTTTATGTGATGATAACACCAGTCTGCTGTTGAGCCGACAGGGAGGAAACATTAGAGGGATATGGAGAGGCTCTCTGATGAATCTATTGAGTATAATAGACTTCTCATTCTATTCTATTCTATTAGCTGCTGAATTTGAACACCAGTACAATGGAGGTGAATCAGTCCCTACTCTCCATTGTTTCTGTAGGTGTGTTTTAACAGGTTGAGGCAACACAACCACTCAGTAAGGGTTAGGAAACGGTTGTGGTTGACGTTAACTTCACTGACTAACGACTCACCGGACTGACGATACCGACGAGTCATGTGACTAAAGACTGACGTGACAAAAGTCAGCGTTACTTTTAGTTTCACACGGGATACGTCTTGTGTTTGTTTGACTCGTCCACCGTCCCTCCCACCCGCCCTGGACAGACTCTCACGATATTAATAGTTACTCCGGCCATCGCATAACGCCGCAGGGTGGGTTTACATCGGAGTTAGTTGAAAGCCCGGTTCGTCACATACTGTTGCTAAAGGGCGCCTCCGTGTGTCGGTTTCCGACGCCAAAGGGCACTTAACAAACGGCGGTATTTGATGAGTTGGGAGTGAGAATAGATTGGAAAAGGTGAATGAATGACACAATAATGTGGCGGCTGTGGCCAACAAACAGGACTTTCAGCCAGGAGACCGGTGTTTTGTTTTGTAATTAGTGGTTTTGTTGCCTAAACCTAACAGCTGATGTTACTGTAGTTTTGTTGCGTGGCGTACAAATGACACACGAAAAGCCCAAAATGCGTCCGCATGACACGTGGAATGTCCTTGTAATGTCGCACTATTTATAAGCCTTCCTTTACATAACGAGGCAGAGACTAAACCTTAACCGTATAGTAGCTGCTGTGCACAGATGTAATAGAAAGCAGGAACTGTAAACATGTTGACGCTGAATAAACCCTGATGGGGTTTTTTGGTTGCAAAATCATCAGATATTGACGTTCTTGTCTGGGTTGCTGTGTTTGTATTTGTACGTGGGTGTGCTGCCCTGTTGGGCGGTGATGTCACCGGGGATTGGCAAAAACACAAAGGGAGGCATCTGTGTAACCAGCAGGACCTCAAACACACACACACACACACACACACACACACACACACACACACACACACACACACCCTGTCTGTCAGCCTCTACATCTTTTTCAACCTCACACTTCCTCTCTCTCTCTCTCTCGAAAGGAGAGAAGTGATGAAGTGTATCGGATGCGTTAAGTACCGACACCAATCAGTCTAATTTAAGACAAAAAGGTAATTAGCTTTTAACGCTATTTTCTTTCACTGTGTTTCTTCTTCTATTTACAGTACACATCAGTTTTAAAACACTATAGTGAAGATACTGGTATCAAATGGAACTACAAAACCTAATGAATCCATCGGTACCAACCATGTCATACTAGCTTTTCGTGAAGGAGGATAAATAACGCTCCAAACTTACACAACATTTTGGCGAGGAAAAACTGTCATGGCCATATTCAAAGGGGTCCCTTGACCTCTGACCTCCAGATATGTGAATGTAAATGGGTTCTATGGGTACCCACAAGTCTCCCCTTTACAGACATGTCCACTTTATGATAATCACATGCAGTTTGAGGCAAGTCATAGTCAAGTCAGCACACTGACACACTGACAGCTGTTGTTGCCTGTTGGGCTGCAGTTTGACATGTTATGATTTGAGCATGTGTTTTATGTTAAATGCAGTACCTGTGAGGGTTTCTGGACAATATCTGTCATTGTTTTGTGTTGTTAATTCATTTACAATAATAAATATATACATACATTTACATAAAACAGCATATTTGTCAACTCCAATATTGATAGGGTATTAAATACTTTACAAATTCCCTTTAAGGGACATTTTTAACAGATAAAAAATGTTTATTTGTGATTAACTAACTCACTAACTTAACTATGGGCAATCATGCAATTAGCTGTCAATTGATTAAAATATTTAATCGCGATTAATCGCATGATTGTCCATTTAATCACACATTTTTTATGTTGTACTGCATTTAGCATAAAACTATATGCTCAAATCATAACATGGCAAACTGCAGCCCAACAGGCAACAACAGCTGTCAGTGTGTCAGTGTGCTGACTTGACTATGACTTGCCTCAAACTGCATGTGATTATCATAAAGTGGGCATGTCTGTAAAGGGGAGACTCGTGGGTACCCATAGAACCCATTTACATTCACTGATCTGGAGGTCAGAGGTCAACGGACCCCTTTGAAAATGGCCATGACAGTTTTTACTCGCCAAAATGTAGCGTAATTTTGGAGCGTTATTTAGCCTCCTTCACGACAAGCTAGTATGACATGGTTGGTACCGATGGATTTTTTTAGGTTTTGTAGTTTCATATGATGCTAGTATCTTCACTCACTAGCTTTAAAACTGAGCCCGCTACAACCAAAAAATTTGAATTGAAATAGTTGCATTAATGCGTTATTATAACGTTAGCTTTTACAGCCCTAATAGCCATGTTATAGTTGGTCATGTTATACATAATAATAGGCTTGTGGACCTCTAATTACGTATTTAAACTTAATTTTCCATAGAAGATGTGTGTGTGTGTGTGTGCGTGTGTGTGTGTGTGTGTGTGTGTGTGTGGTGAGCTTCTGTTATGTGACTGTGAGCTGTTATTGTTTTTATCCAGTGAGTTAACCAACCAATTGTGCTTCTGAGAACAAACCAATCAGATAATTAGACAGAAGACAAACTCAGCTGTGTGTGTGTGTGTCACCCTCTAATTCTCTCTCTCTCTTTGTCTCTCGTGGGAACTTTCAAATGGCACAAGACAAACAGCACTTTGGCAACAACACATTGCTGCTTAGCAACACTCAGGTACACACACACACACACACACACATGGGCGAAGCAGTGGATGACAAACTAAATAAAACTAGAGAAAAGTGCTTTTAAGATGTTTCCGTCTCAAACTAATGAAGAGAGCATTAAGCAGCGTGCTGCTGCTGCGATCACTAAAACACTCACGTTAACTTTCATTTGTTTCATTCATTCAGTAAAAAGCTTTTACACAGAACTTCTGCTGAGTGCACCAATAAAACATAGTCAAATAGAAACGCTGGACCGGTTGCATGACAGCGGAGGATTAAACAGCCCGGCCGAGGCCACTCCTGAATTCAGAGGAACACTCCCAACATGAATTATTCATCATGATTAATATATAAAGCACTATATATACAGTACATTTATTTATATACTGTATAAATGTATATATTACCCTGCAACGCCCTGTCAGGGTTTATTTCACAACAATGACCGGCTCGCTGTACATAATAATCACATAATACATTTTAAAATCACCTCCAACTTTACCATCAATAACTATAGTCCAGTTATATAGTTCAATGATTCTGAAATGGGCAACTCTGAATATGAGTACTTTTACTTTTTGTACTTTAAATATATTTTGATGCTAAACCTTTTGTGTTTTATTGTAAGTAAGACTTTGAAAGCAGGACTTTTACTGCAATGACGTTCCAGTGTGTAACATTTCAGGGATCTATAATCAGAAATGTAATATAATATTAATAATTATGTTTTCTTTAGTGTGTAATCACCTGAAACTAAGAATCGCTGTGTTGTCTTTAGCTTTGAATGAGTGTTTATATCTACATAGGGAGCAGGTCCTCTTCACGGAGTCCTCCATGTTTCTACAGTAGCCCAGAACGGACAAACCAAACTCTGGCTCTAGAGAGAGTCTTTCATGTTTTTACGTTTACCTGAAGGCCGTAGTTCTCCGACACGCTGGTGAAACTGTGGTAATGTGAGCCGCAGAGTGTAAAACCGTGATACCACCAGCCGTTGTCTGACTTCCGTTGCTCCTAAAGTAGTGTTATTATGGTGAGGATGGCCTCTGAGCGAGGCGAACGGCGTTACCACGGTTTTGCCCTCGGCGGCTCACGTTACCAGTCTTGAAAAGGGAGGAGTGGGCGGAGGGTTACTCAGTAGATGTCGCCAAATCCTAAATGCTGTACCTTTCTTTAACGCATTAACACAACTTGCGATCTTTAGGCTGTAATGGCTCAGTTGTAAAGCTAGAGTGAAGATACTGGCATCATATGAAATAGAAAACCTAAAGAATCCATCGGTACCAACCATGTCATGCTAGTTTGTCGCAGAGGAGGTCGTTCCAAATTCTGGTGAGGAAAAACTGCCATGGCCATTTTCAAAGGGGTCCCTTGACCTCTGACCTCAAGATATGTGAATGTAAATGGGTTCTATGGGTACCCACGAGTCTCCCCTTTACAGACATGCCCACTTTATGATAATCACATGCAGTTTGGAGTAAGTCATAGTCAAGTCTGCGCATGTATTTTTATGCTAAATGCAGTACCTGTGAGGGTTTCTGGACATTATTTGTCATTGTTTTCTGTTGTTAATTGATTTCTAATAATAAATATATACATACATTTGTATAAAGCAGCATATTTATTCACTCTCATGTTGATAAGAGTATTAAATACTTGACAAATCTCCCTTTAAGGTACATTTTGAACAGATACAAATTGTGTGATTAGATATTTTAATTGATTGACAGCCCTGCTTTAAAGTTACAATCCCTAAGATCTCTGTTTCACTCTCTTTGAGGGCATCTATGTCAATAAACGGTAATTGCAGGTGTGTTTTTGGATCTCACTTCCCAGAGAGCGCTGCTTGATGTTGCCACAGACACCCAGTTTGTAATAAATCACCAGTGTGCCATTGGCTCAGTCTGCATTGTGTTACCTCATCCCGTGATAGATAGTAACTTAACAGACAGTTATTTAAATGAAAATCGTAAAGAGTATACTAATATATACTGGTATACAGTATGTTGATGAGGAGCTCCCAGTGTCCACTGGGACTAAACCTCACATGATGAAGCACAATTAACAAAGGGAGGCTCACAGACGCACTCTCCTTTGCACTCTCTGCCTCGCTCTCACACAGAGACTCTCATTAGGGTACATCCAGGCCAAATCAGGGAGCAAATTGGTCTCTCAACAATCATTTTCTTTATGCCTGCTGGGTCTTGTTCTCTTGGAGGAGACAATCAGTGTCAGTCGACGGAGCAGAGAGACGCGGGGAGACAACGGGAGAATGGCATGTTAAAATTCACCGACCCAAACTGAAAATCTCTCTGCGGTCCCAGAACTGCTCTGAAAGCTTGACATGAAGAGTGTGAGAGTACGTGACTGAAAATCTGAACAAAGAAGAAAGCTGATTCTCCCCCAAGATGTTACTCTGTGTTCCCTCATCTCATTTCAGCAACTCAATTTAAATATGTCTTTATTCTCCGGTTCTGGGGGCGTCTGATGGGACAGGACGGGGTCGTCCCTGTGGCTGTCTCTGGGGTTGAGCGACAGGGGGGCGTTTGCTGGTCGGTGCCTACGGCTTCTGTCACTATTCAAAAGTAAACCTCCGAAAGACTGAGTGCACGACAACATGAGAGAATAATATACTGCATGCAATCTAATTATTGTTATTATTATATTTCTATAATTATTCATTAATTAACTTATTTGTTTCTTGCTTTGTTTCTTGTTTTCTTATTTTATTTTTTAATGAATACTTAATTATTTGTTCCATTATGGACATTTTGGGAATTAATGGCTGAGGCTGTTTGTATTGATTGTATTGTATATCTATTGTATATATATTGTTTAAAAAATGTATTACACGGCTTTGTTGAATACTCGATTCTGATTGGTCAATCATGGTGTTCTAAGGTTTGTTATTTCTTTATAGCAGACCGTTGCTATGTATAACAGACCGTTGCTATGTATAGCAGACCGTTGCTATGTATAACAGACCATTGCTATGTATAGCAGACCGTTGTTATGTATAACAGAATGTTGCTATGTACAGTATAACAGACCGTTGCTATGTATAACAGACCGTTGCTATGTATAAGACAGTTGCTATGTATAACAGACTGTTGCTATGTATAGCAGACCGTTGCTATGTATAGCAGACCGTTGCTATGTATAACAGACCGTTGCTATGTATAGCAGACCATTGCTATGTATAGCAGACCGTTGTTATGTATAACAGAATGTTGCTATGTACAGTATAACAGACCGTTGCTATGTATAACAGACCGTTGCTATGTATAACTGACCGTTGCTCTGTATGACAGACCCTTGCTATGTATAGCAGACCATTTCTATGTATAGCAGACCGTTGCTATGTATAACAGACAGTTGCTATGGGCGCAGTTCTGATGTCGGACTCTGGAGGACCATTTCTGTGTCAAATTATTGATTTCTTAAGTAAGTAGCCGTGTAATAAGCAGGATTTATTTCACAACAATGACCGGCTCGCTGTACATTATCCCTTATTATTGATTTAGTGTGTTCTTATCTCAACGCCTCAGCCTAGGATGAAAGATACTGATATCATCATTTTATAAATGATACCCAGCCCTATCTCCTCCACTGACTGCTACTTTAACTCATCATCAGTCCAGAGTCACCGTAATATTGTCAGGAGGCTGTAAGCATCTACATATAATATCAGGAACAGACGATGTGCTCACCGTACCACGAGTCACTCTGGATCAGAGCATCAGCTCAATGAGTACAATGTAAAAGCGGATGTGAAATCGGAGCATAAATTGAGGTTAAATAGGGCGTGAAAGGAAGAAGAAGAAGAAGCAGAGGAAGAAGAGTGAGGCTGGGGCTGCATGTTAGCTCTGTTTACTGAGTGTTTCTCTGTTGTATTCTGTTCTAAAGACTTTTAGTTTTAGTCCGGAGGCTGATGCCAGACAGCTCCTCAGTCGGGGAGTCACAGCTGTCGGTCCTCAGGTGCATACAGGCCGGTTTTCTGTTTCTGTTATTGTGTGTTTCTCTGAGTGCATCTGTGGGACCACACTGCACTACTAACTCCCTTTCACCTTTCCCAAGTTTTCACCTCAGCTTCTCTTCTATCTCCAGTTATCTGTGCGTTTGTTTCATGATGGGAGTGTAGAGAACAGACCATTTTAGAGGCTAATTTATGGACAATGGATGATTTTGCAGCTTTATAACTAACAAAGTAAAGTTTCAGTTTACAGTCAGCCCTCAGAAATCTAAGAGATTCCTCTCCCACATTCACTGTCTGCTTGTTTGACTCACAGAAACATGCTCCGACACCACCGAGCTGCTGCATCCATGCTCCCGAGAGACTCACGTTCTTCATCGCCCTCTCCCGGTTTCCCCCCGGGGTCACTATTCTCTCGTTTTCTCCCGATTTATGACAGATTTTCACACTTTTTTCACCTGTTTCTGAACAGTGTGTATAATCTCTACTGTTTCCACCCGGACTACAACAGAGCTACACCTAATGCCGTTTCCCAGCGGATGAGAGCAGTCTATACGCACGACACAGCACAGTTTGAGCTCCTGTTTAAGCTGCGCTCGCCACAGCGTGCGGCGCCCAAAGTCGGGCTTTGCTCGATGCAGCGAAAAGCCGTCTCGTGGCGTAGAAATATCAGGTTTCAGTGCGCAGTGGTGGCGTTGTCGCGTTGTGTCTAAAAGGACCTTCAGTGAGTGAGAGAAAGAGAGAGAAATGGAGAGAACTAAGAAATACTAAAGCAGGAGCAAAGATAAATAAAAAAAAGGATGAATATTAGTTTATGTTAGAGATTCACACCAGACGGGAATTATTCAGTTTTCTTTCCTGAGAATTAAAGGTAAAATCAAAAGTTTAACATAAAAATGCTGCCGCAGTGTATTTATTATTTTGATATATTCATTCTTTTAAAGTCACCAGGATGCAGGAAACAAAGTCTCTGAAACTCTCATTTTCGCATAATTGTCTAATTAAAGAGTATTAAATACTTGACAAATCTCCCTTTAAGGTACATTTTGAACGGATACAAAATGTGCGATTAATCATAATGTATATCAAATTAATTTAGGGGGGGGGGGGGATGACACGCAGCAAAGGGCCGCAGGTTGGAATCAAACCGGGTCGCTGCCGAGGACTCAGCCTACATGAGGCGCGGGCTCTACCGGGGGAGAAAGAGGTCGCCCCATTATTTCTATTTTCTGGAGCTTAAATTGATAAGAATGTAGGATACATAAGCATGATGCTTTTCAGTCATATTGTGTACTAGATTGAATATATTGTTTATATTTATTGTATCGTGTGTGATGACTGAATAAAATACTACCACTACTATCGGCTAAAATGAATCTGGTCCTTTCTTTACTGTGTTTTGTCTCCTCGGCTCTACTGTGTCGCAGCGCTGCTCTCTTTAACGACAGCAGGGCTCTACTGTGTGAGCATCTCGCTGCGTATGAGATGTGTGAATGTGGTCGCACCAGTGATCGACTGTTCTGACACCCGGGGTTTCGCAAAAATCATTAACAGTGTACAAAACATTCAGCGAGCAGCGAAAATGACAAACGTAGGAGTCTGTACTCACTCAAAGACTGTTTAGGAATCAAAAGAAGCATCTGATCGTCTCACCACAGCTTCAGGAGTCACATTCTCCCAATTAAACTTTCATTCATATCATATAAATAATTCAAGCTGATAAACTTAATATGTATTTAGATCAAGTGTGTTAGTTAGTAGGCTACAGCTGTTATTATAATGTGTCAGATACATAGAGGATTAATTATGCACACATCACGCAGGTGTGATGTAACGCTTGCACACTACTCCACGCCACAATGTTTACTGACTATGTTTTGATCCGACTTGGATCTCCGTCAGGTCAAAGTGTTTGAAAAGTGGAAGTGGAAATGGAGTAGTGTTCAGATTATGCTTGGGCGATATGACGAGATTATCGTTTAACGAGATATTGACTGGCCACGATAACGGTCCTCATGTGTCCACCATATATTTTTCTTAAAGCAATATCGTTAGTAGGGGAACGTCAATATCGCCCAACCCTAGCTCAGATACATCTTTAATCAACATTTAGTTAATGATTAGTATCAGATCAGACTCTGTATCAGCAGATCTCAATATTAAAAGACTCAAAAAGACATCCATGATGGCATTGTTCCAACAGGCTGCACATAGGAACCCTCGGACTGTTTTACATCTTCTCTTCTACGTCGTTGATGCACAACATATCACATTAAGTCCTTTAGTTAAATCTAAGTGAAGCCTTCCCAACAACAGGACTGTTTTTACCTGCTCGTCTCCTGTTTTGCAGTCAGAGTCGATTAAATCTCATAAGGTATTCTGCACAGTGCTCAAAGAGACATTTTGTTTTGGAGTCTTAACACCTGTACAGGCACACGGAGAAGCAACGCCACATGAATAATTTACTATAAAGTTCTTCTGGATAGACTCCACGTTTAATTTGCAGCTGAAACAGATCTCTGTGACAGAAGGGAATAATGGTATTAACAGAATCCAAATGAGCCGTGGCTCCTGGTCTCTAAAAATAAAAGCTACTCCACAAAAGGAAGTGTTTTTTATTCACCCGGGGATTGTATCCTGCAGAAACACGTCGTTGTTTTACTGCACCCAACAAGAAACTCAACTAAAGCAGTCACGAACTTCACTGAACCTTTTCCACAGGAGTTTCGAAGGATGGAGAAACATTTTTCTTTCATTCCCTGAACAGATTTTTCAGATCAGTCCAGAGGTTTGACTCAACAGCCTTCAGGTCAAAGCTGGACTCTCTAAAGCAGTGATTCTCAAAGTGAGGTCCAGGACCCCTCAGGGGTCCGTGGCACTCCGTCAGGGGGTCCGCAAAATAATTTGCTATGAATTATAAAATTGTGCTGTATCATTAAAAAGTACATATCTACAGATGGGGACCATTTGTGTCAATAAAACAAGCATATTAGTGTCCATTACTCACCCTAGCTTCGGCCAATAGAAACTCTGATATGATTGAGACACATCACGTTCCTGCTGCTTAGCTTACCTTATGAGCCAGCGAGCTAGCTGGTGAGCATGGAGAAATATTTGAGTCAGTCCACATCGTCAAGTGATGCTAAGACCAAACTGGCTAAATTGAGAAGAAATGACGACTAGTTATATCGAGCAACGACGAGGGGAGACTGAAATGTGTCTTCAGGTGCTTGAGAACGAAGCCATGAAGCCGGCCAAGCTGCAAGAGACATCTGATTACAAACGGGGTTGCCAGATCTTGCGAGAGAAACAAGCAACCAGGTCTATAGAAACAAGCACAAAAGAAGCGACCTTACTTACCACAATGTAAGAGAGAGAGACGCGACCAGTTGATCACTACATGCATTTCATTTTTGCAGGTTGTAACTTTACATTTTTCTTGTTCTTTCTTGTCTAACCAGATGTGCATGATGCGTTCGTATATCACTCTTACAAAAGCGGAAACTGCCTCAGAATCGTCCCCCCGCTTGAGGACGAATCCAATCTTACGTCCACCCACTTTTCTTTTTTTCCAGTCTATGTTGTACTTTGTGCCATATTTCACCCACTTAGTACCTGGCATTGTTAGCTAAACTCCATCAACCCCGAGAAGATTTGTCTCACAACAACAACACTCTGAGTGGCGGCGGTGGCGGTGAGTGACTGTCAGTCATCTGTGTGTGTGTGTGTGTGTGTGTGTGTGTGTGTGTTTTAGCAACTACACTTTAAAACAAGCCAAAAAAAACGCAACCTGCGACTACTGATATAATAAGCAGACTGAAGCACCCTGAATATCAGTGCAAAACAAGGTGGTGTTAACATGATTCAAATTGAAATCTGTTTCTGTTTATCACTATCAAACAGGTCTGAAGTATTTAGGTTGAACATTTTAGAATACAAATAGTTTTAATGGCATTTAACAGTACAAATAGTAGTAAGCATTATGCTTAATTGGTGTTCGATTATGAGAGGGTCCTTGAGGAATCTTCTGGCCCCAAAGAGTTTGAGAACCCCTGATCTAAAGTTTCTGCTTTCTGCATTTTCCTGCACATGTTTTGTGTTGCAGCACGGAAAAGATGCATCTAAGAATGAATGGTATTTAGCTCAAAGCATTGCAAGTATTAAGTTAGGGAAACATATCGATGAATAGCATTTTTTCCCTCCTCTTACTTCCTGTTATATTCTCGTCTCTGTTTCCTCTCTCCTGAAGCTTGTACAGCACTGATGGAAAATGTAAAGGCCCAGTCACACCACTCCTCACGTCGCCTTTGTCTTCGCCAAAAAGTTGAACTCAAACACGCCGCAAAGACGACAGCCGACGGCCAGTTAGCACGTACGTTCTGCGCCTGCGTGAGATGAAATAACTCCACACCAGCAGACGGTGGTATAGTCCGTGTTCATCATTCATTAAGGGAAACAGGAAGACAGAGGACTGCTGATATACAAGCCGTAGTTATGATACGTACATGAAACAAAGCGGCGTTTGCCGACCATTCTTAGACCACTCTCTCTCACCACTTAGCTTCATTCCAGACGGCCATGTCGCTGTTAAAATATCCGTGTGTTGGAACGATCAGATTAGATGAAGATAAAAAATGAAAAGAACCT